>NC_068400.1:26910833-27130833 GCF_023724105.1 Carassius gibelio
CATCGGTGACAGAATGGAGAAAAAAACCTTGGGAGAAACCAGGCTCAGTTGGGGGTCCAGTTCTCCTCTGACCAGACGAAACCAGTAGTTCAATTCCAGGCTGCAGCAAAGTCAGATTGTGCAGAAGAATCATCTTCAATGGAAAGCTTATTTATTCAGCTTTCAGATTATGTATAAGTCTTTGTTAAAAAAAATGTACCCTTATGACTGGTTTTGTGGTCCAGGGTCACATATACCTGCTAACTTTATGTCACTTCATGTCTTACCATCCAGCCATGATAATGATTTTCCCTGCTATGGCACCATCGTGACCATCAGTTAACTTCCCCTTTAAAAGTCAGTTCCACTGTTTTAAAGAACTTATTCCAAGGCACTTTTGAGTATTTGAACATTTTCTTGTCAACTTTAAAGGGTTAGTTCATCCAAAAATTAGTCCATGGTTTACTCACCCTCAAGGCATCCTAGGTGTATATGACTTTCTTGTTTCAGATGAATCCAAACAGAGTTATATAAAAAAAAAATGTCCTTGCTCTATGAAAAAAAAAAAAAAATATATATATATATATATATATATATAAATATATTGTTTACATTAAAATTGAAACCAAGCCATTCACACAGAACACATATTTATTGCATTTTCTAGAGGGAAATCTATCACAGTTGCACTCGCATCTCTCACACAAGAAAGCCATGTAAAATTAATTACTTTTAAAACTAAAAAAAAAAAAAAAAAAAAAAAAAAAACATGTCTTAAGACTTTATGGCTTTTTTTCCCAACCTACTGCACCTCATGTTTTAAATAAAAAAAGTACTATTTGTGATTTGTTTTCGGTTCTATGTATCAAACTTTACATACATACAGTACATGATGCTGTTCTGTTTCTAATTGTTTAAGCAACTTAAAAATATATGGTTTCTAAACATTATTTTAAACATTGTGCAAACTGACATTTGTGCTTTTTTCAGTTTCTTATAAATATCTAAATGGCTAAAATCTAATCTCACTGTAATCAGCACAAACTGGTCTATAATAATATGTGAGCCACATGTATGTACATGATTGTGTTTTTGAGAAAAAAAGTTATGCGTGGTTAGTGAAGAACTAAAAATGTTGAAACTTGAATAAGGCCATAAAACACATACAGAACATTGGTTCCCAGGACTTTAGAGAACAGGAGCTTGTATACTAGAATTTTTCTTTTCATAATATTTCACTTGATTATACATTTAGTCAGGAATTATAGTTTGGAAAAAGTCTAACTAGTAAAATGTTTATGTTATGTGAAGACTAGTACAAGTATATAAATAAATAAAAAGAGACTTGTTTATGAGAAGTTTATGATCTCTGCTGAATAAAGTGCTTTTGGGGTGAATTATGTCTTATTCCTGTCATCACGACGCAAACAGTAAAATAAAAAAAAACTCTGAAGAACAGTCTCGCTGCGTTGTCTTCTGTCATGTGGGCATATTCAAGCCACGTGCTTCAGTGAAACATTAGAATCTGAATAGGGCGTTCAGCACGGGGTGTGATCACATTAGAAAATAATGAAGGGAGACGTGAAAAATGAACATTGCGTTGTTTTCATATGGATTACCTTATCACAGAATATTTGTTTTTGGCAGAACTTATTTAGTTTAAAAGTAGACATGTCAGGCTTTCTATAGATATAGCTCTCATGTCTCTTCGTTGAGTATTCACTAAGTTACAGTTCATTTTAATGGCTTTGTAAATGAAGATCAGCACAGCCAAAGGCTGCAGACAGCACAGCTTGTTTGTTATCTTTATTTTATAAGTGCAGTTTTGTTGTTATTATGTCTGTATACAAAAAAATGTAGACCCTTTACAGATTCGATTGATGTATTGCTCTTATCTGTAAGATCAAACTGAAAGTGTAATTTAAGTTATTTTCAGGGTTACCAGGAGTAAATGCCTCATAACGCTTATATGCGTTAATCGACTTCAGAGGGTTAAAATATGCCTCACACGGCTCTGGAAGGTAAATACAGGCCTCTGAAAATTTCCATATTTAAAAAGTTATAAACACCTTTATTTCACTACTGCTAACTGCCGTAGATGGAATCCATTCTGACGGATGTCGTAGACAACATTTGCAACATTTATCAAATAACCATTTTATAAAAGCAGTAAGCCCTGTGAAACCGTAGTTTACAGTGAATTTATAACAGTTAAGGGGCATTGTCAGGCATGATGCGAACACACAGCTGTTATAAATTCACTGTAAACCATGGCTTCACAGGATTTATTGCTTAATTCTATGGCAGTCCGACATAAATGAAAGATTACTCTGACATCTACATCACTAGAAATGTCTTTGTCGTGTCTCAGACAGTCCCAGCAACCCCCTGCCAGCATCTCCTGGAGTCCACCAGCTGTCGAGGGAGTTGTTGCGATGGATATGGATGGGGAAGGTCATGTGGCATCACTTGCAGTTGGGTGATTGTGGTTTTATACTGTAGTTAACATAGGCAGGGGCTACAAAATGGCACTGGACTTTTAAAACAAATTTAAACAATTTTATGTTGATGAAAAATACAGTAAAGAGTAATATGTAAAATATATAAAGTTGTTTTCTATGCAAATAGAGTATATAATAAAAATAATTTTTATTTCATAATAACTCCAGACTTCAGTGTCACAATATCCTTCGGCAATCATTCTAATATGCTGATTTGCTCAATAAACATTTCTGATTATTATCAATGTTGAAAACAGTTGTGCTGTTTCATATTGTTGTGGAAAATATGACACAATTCAGTCTGGAGTAATATATATATATATATATATATATATATATATATATATATATATATATATATATATATATATATATATATATATAATGTATGCTTCTATTCAACAGTTGCATTAAACTGATTTAAGTAACAGTAAAGATATACTTATTACAAATTATTTATATATATTTTTTTTTTAAATGATATGCTTTAACTTTGTATTTAACAAATACTCATGAAAAGGTTAAAGTATCACAGTTTCCACAAAAATATTGAGAAGCAAAAACAGTTTTCAGTATTTCTAACAAAAATAACCATTATTAATAATTGATCATAAATAATAATGGATAATAATTGAGCAGCAAATCGGCATATTAGAATGATTTTTCTAAAAGGGTTATGTAACACTAAATACTGGAGTAATGATGCTGAAAATTCAGCTTTGATCAAAGAAATAAATTACTATGAAACATTAAAACATTTACATTAAAATATGTTGTCTCGCAGCAAGAAGGTCCCCAGTTCGAGCCCCGGCTCGGTTGACCTTTTTTTGTGTAGTTTGCATGTTCTCCCTGTGTCTGCATGGGTTTACACCTGGTTCTCTGGTTTCTTCCCACGGCCCAAAGACATGCAAGTTAGGTTAATTGAACATTCTAAATTGCTGTGTGTGTAAGGACAAGACTTGTGTATGGATTAACTGGTTCTCACCATGAATATAGCCATAGAAGCTGGTTTGGGATTAAGAAAGAAATAAACAAACAAACAACATATCTTTTGTAGTCATGGCACTTGAAAGTGAAATTTTTCAGATTTACAATGTTCTATCTAGAGTTTAAGAATTTTGTTTTTACAGTTTTTGAAAAACATTTTCTTAGACACATGAAAGTACAGAAGAAGTATAACGATATACAAACATTCACCTAGTAGTAGTTTACATCACTGAAAATTGATGCCATTTAACTTTTTTTTTTCTTTTTTTTTATCGTAAACAGTTGACAAATTTGACAAAGTTGACAAGATTTTGTCTCGTCATGTTTAGATGCTTATCTTTCCTCAGCCCGCATTCAAGTGGTGCACAGCTCAGCTTCTGTGAACAGTAAATCCCGCCTTCTTCGATTAGATTGGATATTTCAAACATTTTGACATTGACACGTGCCTTTGTGCTGCTGCACTGTGCCAGAGCTAAATGAATTAGAATTTTTGACTCAAGTGAGCCATTTGTCTGGGCAGATGGAGTTATATAGGCTACGTACATTTACTATAATTCCTTCTTTATATATATTTACGCAATGGGCCAGCCTACATTGTACAGTGGCCCAACGGGAAAAGTCCTGGTGCTCCAGATGGCGAGTCTGCCACTGACCATAGGGAGAGTGACTAGGGTGTGTGTGAACCCTGAAGTGGGTATTGGATAATGACAGCAGAGGCTTGCGTGGGAGAGTATAAGTTTCGCACACATATATAATCGAGCACATTCTCACCACACGAACGCCTCCATCTGTCTATTGGGTGGGGCCGCTGCAGGTCATGGCCTTGCCCACCTACAGCACAGGGCCGTGGGCTGTGACTTCCGCCGAAGCAGGCTGGGAGGGGAGGGACAGCTGGCTAATTACACCCTACATCTGAGTGAAAGGCATTCCTGAGGTCTGGTGTCAATGCCACTACTCCACCCCTATCCACCTCCATCCACGACTCACCACCCCACCCCTCCCCCAGCCCGACCATCTCCCCACCAGCCCCCCACATCCCCCTCCCTGAGATGGCCACTAATTGGCACATTCCCCTGCCAGTGTGGGTGCTGGGAATGTCAGTGTGCCACATGTCCCAGTCGCAAGCGGCAGGAGAAAACGTCTGCCTTTTGTTGCTGAGGAGGGCCTGTCCGCAGCTGAGATGGTTTCCTCCACACTGCATCACCCTCCCACCCTAACGACAGAGAGAGAGAGAGAGAGAGAGAGAGAGAGAGAGAGATAGAGAGAAAAAAAGAGACAATTAAATGCTAATTCATCAAAGGCGGCGGCTGGTGCCATTTCCACAAGGGAAATGAATTCATTCATACATGTATGATATTATATGGAGATCTTCTCGATGCTGTGAAGCCCTGTGAATTAACATCAAAGTATAATAACATACATATAACCCCTACATTTCATTTGACCTGGATTCAAGTTAAGCTAAGTTAAAGTGCTAGTTCACCCAAAAATTTAAAAGAGGCTGTGTTTTACTCACTGCAAAGGCATCCTAGGTGTATATGACTTTCTTCTTTCAGACGAATCCAGTCGGAGATATATTATAAGTTATCTTTGATCTTTCAAGCTGTTTAATGCCACTCAGTGGGTGTGCATGCATCAGTCCAAAAGAAGTTAAATAAAAATTGTCCCATCCATAAAAGTGTTTCATATGGCTTCGGGGCTTTTTGTAAGAAAAAAATCCATATTCAAAACTTAATCATCACTTTAATTTAAATGGAGCCAACAGCCTCGTGGCTGATGATGTATGAGGTCAGCATTGGGCATGCACCAGTGAGTCTTGTTAAAACCAACAAAGTTTCCTTACTTTAGCAAAGGAAAACCAGTCTTCTCTTGGCTTATATCGAAATTATCTGATATTCTTCTTTACAAATCCTCGTTTTGTTCTTCTAATTAGTGACTATTGTTTTGTTTTGTTCTCTCTGCTGCATTTCCACATGCTTTACTTCTGAGTGGCACATGGGCAAAACTGAACTCATATGTCATCTGCCCAGAACTGCTTCCATTTTCAACAGTGAGTGCAAGCTACATTATCATATTTTGGAGATGGATGTTTTTCTTACAAAAATGCATCAATTCGTAACAGGATGCCTTTGTTCACCCCCTGGATTGGCACTTTTTATTTAACTTCTTTTGGACTGATGCGTGCAACACCCATTGAGTGCAATGAAACAGCTTGAAAGATCAAAGACAACTTTTAATATAACTCAGACTGGATTTGTCTGAAAGAAGAAAGTCAGCTACAATTGGGATGCCAAGGGGGTTAGTAAAACACAGCCTAATTTTGTTTTGGGGGGAACTAACCCTTTAAGTTAAGCTCAGTCAACAGTGTTCGTGGCATGATGTTGATTACCGAGAAAAAAAAAAAAAAAGTAGTTTCGACTTAAATAAACATAAGAAAATAAAAGCTAAATAATTTGTAGTTGTTTTTGTCATTTTTATTATTTTTTTTTATATTTCCATTGTAAATGGATTTATTTATTTTTATTTCATTTTAAGTTTCAGTTCAGTTTTAGTTTATTAGTTAAAAATGTAGTTAATATTTTTACACTTAAGCCCTATTCACATGGCATAAGCATTATCAAGGGACCTTTGAAATTACTCCCCGCCCCCACCCACCAACCACACATCTGAATTTCGTGTGGTGTATTCACATGTGATAAGCGAAGCCTGTGATTTTACTCAAATTTACCAACTTATCTCATGGATACCCGGATGTCAAAACTTTGAGAGTCCCATAATTTACATTTCACCAGATTAAAATAATATCTCAAGCTTTATGCTTGCTTTATTTGTAACACATTAACCTCAAAACCAATTCAGCTTTCATTTTCTGCAAATTATATGGTGTAGCAATAGGATGACAGCACCCAAAATACTATCAGATACTACAGCGTAGCTCCATTCTTCGCGAAAAATGGGTAAAAAGCTCACAGGAAACAAAAACCTTGAAAAAAGATATACGACCTGCCAAATCCATGACAAATCACAGATATGTCGATTCGAATGGGACTAGTATCATCACAGGACCTTGAGTTCGGCGAAATATGGTACTGTAGGTCTTTTGCGGAGGAATTTTTACTTTACAAATTAAAGACATGGCCGATTCGCACGGGATTAAAATCACAGACAACCTCGGCAATTAGTACAAATAACTGGGTAATCCTGTACGAATAAGGCTAGGTTAATAATTACCTCGATCTGTAACCCTGATTGTTTGTTTCTTTAATACAAAAGGGACAGAAAAGTGGAAATTAATTTTCAAGTGCACAACAAGTGCTGTTGATTGAGCTTTAATTGATTTGAGAAACCAGGATTTTCCTTTAATATCGCTTTCTACACGTCATGCCTCATCAGCTCATTGTGTCTTGTTTCTCTTGCAGTCCCCAACCATTTGTATTAATATAACTCAGGCTTCATTACAAGTACCACGATAACAATAGAACTGTACTCTGAATTAGGAAATACAGTTATGTAAAAATGTCTCCATCCACCAATAACTTTATATTGAGGAAAAATAAATTTAAGCCTTGTGGCTGGAAGTGGACACCCTTGTGTCTGCTTGCCAGGCAGATAAATAACTGCCTTGTTAAAGTTTTTCTGCTCTGTTTTTATGGTGGTGAGTTTTATGTTTGAAGTCTTTTTACGGGCCTCTTGTCCCCTTTTTATGAACTGCTCCTGCCATCTGGAAAGTTCCAGCTGTGAAGCTCCATGTTTCATTTATGGCCCTTTGTCTGTTGATCTCAAGAGCGAGCACGCGCCAGACTTGTGCCCATGAAAACACAGTGAAAAATGTACATACACAATACATGGATACAGTAAACCGAGGTGTAATGCCAAGTGCACATTACAAGAAAGAAGGTTTAAGCCCACATTTAAACTTGCCATGAAATAAAATTTTACCCTAGATAAAAAATCCTCTGTTTTACAAGAGCATGTTATTTGTCCATTTGTGATTTTGTAAAAATACGTTTTTTTTTTTTTTTTTGTCTTCACTCTGGTAATTTACCACAGATTTCTCCAATCATTAAGCTTAAACATGGCCCTTTCATACAATCTACTGCAAGCACGCATTCACATCCTACAGTCCCAGAATTTCTTTTTCTTTTTTCATTTCCATCAGATGTATGTCACAATTATACAGTTGCAATCAAAATTACTCAACCCCCTTGACTTGCAAGACAATTTGCTGTGGAGGATAACATTTTATGAAATCAATTTAACAAAGGCATCAGTAAAGTATTAGAGAAAGTTTGTTAATACACTTTTGAGTGATTCTGAGAATGGAACATTGATGAATCATGATAAAATTCGAATTGGCTCTAAAAATTAATGTTCAAAATTATTCAACCCCCTTTGTGCATAATCTTTTATTTTTTTTAAATCTCCAATAAACACTGTCTGTGAGTGTTTAGAAGCTTCTGTCATCTCTCTACTACAGTTTTGGCCCGTTCCACACCTGAAAAAGCTTTCAGATCACTGATAATCATTGGTTTTCACATTGCCACTGCTTTCTTCAAATTCAACCAGATATTTGAAATGAGAATTAAGCCTGGAGACTGAACAGGTCACTCAAGTACATTCTATGAATGATCCCTGAACGAAGCAGTAGTAGATTTGGGTGTGTACTTTGGTATGACTGGCCTGCAGGAAAGTACATTGATCATCAGCTTCAGTTTTTGCACCAAAGGCATCACAATTCTTGTCAAAATAACCTGACACTTTAAGGAATCCATGATGTCCTTCATACAGTCATGATTTCCACTTCCTTCTACAGTAAAGAAACCCCATAACAGGACTGATCCACTTTCAAGTTTGAGGATGGAGATGGTGTTCTTCTGCTTATGAGCTTTGCCTTTTTTGCAGCAGACATACTGCTGATCCATGGGTCCAAAAAGTTCCAGTTCCTCCAGAGCTCCACAAGTCTACACAAATGTATTTTATCAAGTTCAAGTTGTCCTTTGTTCTCCTTGATCAAGAGTGGTATTCTACAAGATGTCTCAACATAAAGGCAATACTTGTCTAGTGATCTTCTTACAAGCTGCATTGAAATGGTTTTCCTCCTTTCATCTGGTCATCTTGCAAGTCTTTGGCTTAACATTGCAAATTTTTCTCAGTTGCTCTGATTAAACATTTTATGATATTGTGCTTTTTCTTCCCCAACCTCAAAGATTTTCTGGTAAAACACACTTTAAGCTAAGGAATAAGGCTGAGAGCTGTGTCTCTAGGAACTTTCAATGTCTTGGAAATCTTCATATAGCCTTAGCCTTTCTAAAGTACTACGATATTTATTCTCTTTAGCTTTTGTGAGATCTCTGTTGACATTTTTGCTACTCAACATCAACACATGCATGGGCTAACTGTATTTGTAACGGCTCAAGCTAATTCTGTTTTTAATATAGTTTCTAAAAGCTTAATTGTGTTTTGAGACTGTTTTATTACCCACCATGCAAATAAGTGATTTAAAAACAGCAATGTTGAATAGGGGTTGAATAATTATGACATTGCAGTATTATAAAAAAATCTTATAACTCAAAAGTATTACATTATATATTGACAATATCACTTTTAATATGCCAGTGAACTGTTATAGATGCATTTTTTATTTTATCCTGGATCTTCAGAAAAGCTTGTATTTGTAAAGTACTGCAGTCTCTGGGGGGTTGAGTAATTTTGATTGCAACTGTATGTTCAAATTGCATGTTCAACAAGTTCAACCTGGTCTCATTAGAAGTTATAATTTGTTAACTCATACGGTAATGGCAAAATTTGTTCAAAGAAAATGTTAAATCTTTGCACCATCTTGCACCTTTTTTAATCTCCTAGCTAGATGTCTGACTTGCAGTATAAAGTCTGTTTCACTATGCTACTGGTTTTGGCCAAAAACTACCCACTTAGACAGAAAGAGAACGTCTGACTGACACGGAAAGAGACCAAATATAGTTTGTTTAGTTTTTAGTTTTTGTGTGCCATTTATAGCTGTTTAAAACTGATTGTACAGTACAGTTCCACAATAATAGACTTTAGAAGAAAAAAAAATTCAAAATGCAGTGCCAGGCTAGAAATAATATCTGCAAATGACTATGCAGAAACACCAAGAAATGTGTAAATAGTGATTTTCCACAGATTCTTTCACTGTCTCCGGTTGTTAATGTCTAAGACAAAACTCTGAATATCTTTGAAAGATATGAAGGTACAAAACTAGGAGCTTAGGTGCTGGTGATTTCTAGTTCTGTATCTAATATGCACCCAGCAAAGTGGGTGGGCAATGAGCGTGCCATCTGAGACTGAGGCTAGTAAAATCTTTGCAGAGAGCAGGATGACAGTTTTGGGCAAGCGTAAACCAGGTGAGGAGAAGGTGTCAGGTTAAGCGTTATGGGTCGTGAGCTGATATACCATTGTAAGTTGAATGGTTACGGAACATTTTCCAGTCAACATATATGAGTCACTCTGCAGAGATGCACTCAAAATAAATGGCCTTCCTGTTCCAGCCTTAGACCACACCCTTGTGCGGTTTTGTGGCTAGTGAGCCTGGCCTGGGCCTCACGGCCGGCCGTGGTGAGTCTCTTGGAGGCCTGACTGAGGGGTTGAGCGGGTGCATGTGGGGGTAGCATGGGGGCAAGCATAAAAACAGACTTATTCATTTTTTCATTGTTCATTGTTTACCCACTGTAAGGAACTGTAAGCAGTGGAGTGCCCATCGCCGGTCGCTCCGTGGTGGGCATGAGGTCTGGCTGTGTCCCCTGAGGTGCCCTCCCCCTTTGGAAAACCTTACTGGAGCTCCTGGCATACAAACAAGTATGACAGCTGTCAATTGTTGAGCTGTGAAGGAAATAGTAAAAGCTGCACTCCCGGGTTTTGACAGCACACCAAGCGGTTTATGTGGTCAAAGGTCAACAAACTGGAAAACAAGTCTTTCCTTTTCTAGTTTTTTTCCTCGCATTGGAGGAATGAAGTGAGGCCTAGCGGACAGATGTGACATCATGTGAGGAGGGGAGGGGATGGTGGTAAGGCTCTCAGCTGGATGTCTTCTGTGGGGATGTCAGGGATTTCAACAAGCTTTGTTAGCTGTCAAGTGTCATCTTTATTAGTCAGCTGGGTGAGTCAGAGCTGAGATAAGGGTTAGCGGAGCCACCTGCGGGAGCTGCCGTTCATTACCGCCGGCCGCTGAGGTGTCACACTCTCCATTTATTATTTATGCTCTTTGCATTTGCACTGCCACAATTCAGACTCCCTCAGTCTGTAGAAATCCTGTGTATACTTAAAGCAAAAAAAAAAAAAAGTAAAAAAAAATACTCTGGATCCAAATGCAGATAGAGTCTTGAAATGATTGAAACATTTACATTAATTCATAAGAAGACATTATGAATTTTAGTTTAATGTTAACATGATGGTTCAGTCCAAAATTCAAACTGCTTTTTACATATAATAGCAAGATAGCTTGTCTTGCACTATAATGCAGGTCTTCTGAAGCCAAAAATTAAACGGAAAATTAAGAAAATCTTTTGCACCGTTATAGCTGTCAAATGTCATTCTCATTTTATATTCACATTTAGTCATTTAGCAGACGCTTTTATACAAAACGATTTACAAATGAGGACAATAGAAGCAATCAAAACTAACAAAAAGCAACAATATGTAATACAAATGATAAGTCTCGGTTAGCCTTATGCAGAACACGTAGCAAGGTCCACCAGGTGGGAACAGTTAATGAAAAAGCCAGTGAAAGGGATTTTTTTTTTGTCTCTTTTAATTTTAAAATTGCTATACTGTTTAACTAAATTCAAAACAAATAATAAAACTGTAAAAATAACATCAGTAGTTTTAAATTCTACAAAATAATTTAAGCATCACAACATTATGATGTACTGTATGAAAATGGATATGAATTAACAGTGTTCATTTACGTTTTAAATTGTAATTTAAGAATAAGCAATAGATGACAGTAATAAATGTATAAATTCTGTAAATAATCAGGAACAAATAAATGCAAATTATGCAAATTCTGAATGTGATAAGATACTGAGTAATATGTTAATAAATTAATAATAAATTAAATAATTTAAAAAGTGTATATTGTCTGGGAAAAGAGCTGGATGATGATTCAAATTTTTGTGCTTTGCGGTTTGGAACAATATGAGCGCAAGTAAATAATGACAGAATTTTAATATTTTGAAAAACCAATATACACAAGCCCAACTCTAGTCTTGTATTTTTTATTCTTATTTTGGTAAAACAACACAAGAGCAGTGAAGAATAAATAGTGCTATCAAACATATGAGCCCAAATTAATGATATGCAAACATTATTATTATTATTATTATTATTATTATTTTCCCATGCTGTTCAGTGTTATTGTTTTTATTGTTTTCTTTCCTTTTCCGTGATCATATCTTTCCACAGAGTAGGAAAGTAAGCTTTGCCCTTTGGGAGTACAGGGTTGAATGAGAAAGGTAAAAAAAAAAAAAAAAGATCAAACACGAATCACACACCTCCAAACCAAACATGCAGACACAGATACACACATACATATCCAATCATACACATGCCTGTCTTCAACAGCTCTTGATTTGTGTTGTAAGAACAGGAGCAATGACAACAAGAAGGCCAGGGATGAGAAACGGCAAGTCTCCTTGACTTGAATTACACCGGGAAAGTATCATCACTTGAATGAACGCAACGCTGCTTCCAGGTTTCCACACAAACAAGAAGACCTTCTTGCTTTTCCCCTGAGGACCTGCCACGTCAGAAGAAAATAATTGACGAGTTCCCTGATGTGAAGGCAACCTCACTCAGAGACAGAGAAAGAGAGAGAGAGACTAGGAGGTAAAAGAGTGTTGTGAAAACTGAACACAATTCATATACACAAGGCTTGAGAAAGAGACCTCGCTTAATGAGAATGTCTACTGCTTCTGTTCAGACATGCAGAGAATGATTTTTATTTATTTATTTTGTATCCATTTAGTTGTTCGTAGACCAGTTTTACCAACCTAATCCAAACCACATTATGTGATTTCAGATCTGATTAAAATATGATTTTTGTAAATACTTCACAGTTTGAAGGCACAGATGATTTTTTTTTTTTTCTAATTCTTTTTTTAATTCAGGATGTGATGTAAGTGAACAAGTGAGCTCTGACATGCAAGATGACAGGATTGCATATACTTTTAAATGTGGGTGAGGGTTTTTTTTGCCAGAGTTGCTTATGCTCATGATTGAGTAGCGGTCAGCCCACCCTGTGAAGTCATGAGGTCCTGCTGTAGATGCATGTTTAAATTCAGCTATTCCTCTTTTATGTTGTGGCAATGGGTGTGAAATGAAGAGACAATTGTCAGTTTTATTTTTTCATGAATAGTATGTCTGTGTTCATTGTGCTTAGGTTAACTCATCACTATGGCAACTGGTGTAGATGCTGTATATTGACTACTTTCTGAACAAATGGATCTGATCACTTACTAGATATTGTGGACAGTCAGTCGAATTGAAACGCAAACCAGATTTATGTGTAGTATTTATGGTGTCATTTGGTCATTCAAGAGTTGTTGATTTTGATTTCTAATTAATATCCATTTTCCGTTTTCTTTTTTTCTTTTTTCTTTTGCTGCATATTATGGGAAGCATATGTGACTGGGTATATTGGTGGTGGTGTGTGGGGGGTTGTGTACTGTAATCTGCAAGAAGAAAGAGTTCAGAAGTTTTGATTTACTCCTTGACAGACACTTTATACTGAACGTTCACTTCCCTGCAAAACAAAGATCACATTTCATTTAATTAAAGTGAAACTTTGTCCGAGGACATATTCTTGCATGCTTCTCATTTACAGTGTTATTCAGTGCAGTTATTCAATGCAACTGATCCTCGAAAAAAAAAAAAAAATGACTAGGCTACTTTTTGTCAGCAGGCATTATAAAGGAGGACATTTGTGAATTTGAAAGTGAAAAACAGTGAAGAGTGAAATGTCTATCTCTGAGCAATGACTAGTGTTCCTACAATAGCAACATTCAATTAGGAGTACTGGGCTGCCTTCAAGTGCTGCCAAACACCGGCTATAAATACCAAAAATAGGCCGATCTGGTTGTCTGTGTCAACATTTGGACAAATTTTAGAGTTGTTAACGGCTAACTGCTGTACATACAGAATGTTGCTTGTTACACAAATGGATAGAGGATCTTCGCCATGTGAGGAAACTGTTCACAATAGCCCTCCTGAGACAAAATTATGATTATGCCATTAATCACTTTTATTGCATGGCTCTCTGGAATATGTGATTCTAATCTCGGTATTCTGCAGTCAAATATTTTTATATAAATTGGTTTGTATATAAACCACTGAGTGTCCTGATCAATCTGCCTGTGTTTATTTTGCCGTAATGATCACCTGACTGTACATTGTCAATTACCTAACTAACAGGAGACCTCTTCTGTCAATGAAAAGTGTGTGTGTGTGTGTGTTCAGTAATTTCACTTTAATGGCAATGAATAGGTTCTTTTCATTGCCATTAAAGTGAAATAACTGACCGTAAACATAGAAGCCAGAGAAAAATGCTCATTTTAGAGGAAAATTTCAAAAGGCACATAGAGGCTTTTGCATCTGAACTCTTCATATATACTGTATACTGTATATATAATGTATATTTATAAATTAATTTCTGTCTGAAAGGGGTAAGTTTAGGTCAGTGAATAGAAAATATTGTTTGGTCAGTATAAACGCAATAGAAGTCTATGGCAATCCCCCACAAAGAAAGCTGTACAAACATGTGTGAGTGTGTGTGTGTGTGTTGTTTTTGTCTTCTTGACACCAGCTATTTATAAATAAACAGCCATAGCATACTGAATGGTTTAATTTGCAATTTGATTGCAACAAATCATAAGCACTCTGTAAATCTGTTTTTACAGTCCCGTTGATGCTACACTAAGTGCAATCTTGCATTGTTTTTGTAAGAAATTTTAAACAAAGGTGAATATTATTTGAGTGCTACATGCAACACTTAAAAATGTGTTTATACAATTTGATAAACAACATCATATTTCAACCTGTTTTGGGTGGAAGGAAGGCCGGAGCACCTGCGTACAGAGAAGAAGCGCATGGAAAATTACTAGGCTAATGATAGCCACTCTTTCACAATTAGGAAAGCAGTGGTCAGCGAAACCACAGAGGTTTTTAACCAAATGTATTTATGACCTGTGGCTTGTGTGCACACATGCAGACACCTTCAAACACAGCGACACATGGCGTAAATACTCATCCTTATTATCGCCACAGAGCATGGCATAACACGGCCCACTTTTTGCCCAAGACCGGCCTCCCAGGTTAGCGGTCGCTCCCCTCTCCATGAGTGCACCAGTGTTAGGCTGACGACCACACGGTCCAGTCGGGTCCGGGCGAGCAGGTCACTGGTCCCGCGCTCAGAATGGTCCAGTTAGTTCTCTGGTACCGGGTAGCAGCGGGGCAAAGCGAGGTGGTTTTGTGTATTTTCAGTATGTATTCATTATCGAGTCAAAGGGTTGCAGTTGGGCTACACGATTGTGGCGCCAGCATGCGATTGTGGCAAGACGGCCTGACCACTCTAAAATCGCTGAGCTAACAGGGACTGGGGCGGTGGCGCGACAGACGGAGCAGACCAAGTTTACACTCGCCACTGAGCTCACACACCTTATAATGATAGATCATTGCAGGCAAAAAACCAAGCAACCCACCCACGGCAAATGTTTGCGAGGAAAGAAGTGAGAGCATGCGTCGAGGTGCCAAAAGAGTAGGCTGCTATGTTCTTGTGCAAACTGAAAAACTTCAAAACAAGACAAGCCACCTCGCCGTCCTCAGAACAAAACTCCTACACAGACCGAGTGGGGAGATTGAGGGAGAAAGCGCGAGAGACGCGCACATGCACAAACGGAGGGAAGAATCTCGAGAAAATGGCTTTGTAACTTTCACAAACGCGCAACAGAGCACATTCTTTGATGGCTGAGGGTGTTTGATACCACATAAACTTTGCACTTCTTCCACCTTTGGCTCTGTAACGCTTCTGTCATACTACAGAGTTTTTGCCGTTCCACACCAGAAAGATCAGCACGCAAGTTCATCCCCTGCCTGGAACGCACTGAAATGCCCTGAAGGGAAGGTAAACGGCATGTAGGGTTCAGCAGCAGAAAAAAAAGCCTTCTCATCTTTAAGCAGCAAACAGACCGATAAAAATCAATGCAGAGATGGTTTGTCAAGTTTTGTAAGAGATACGTTCAGAAGGAATCCCTTGGTAATAAGCAGTGCAGTTGTGCTTTGGCAAACGCCATGTAATTTTGCTCCAGCCATGAAATCAGCTCAAGGTGCAGGATCGCTTCTCTCAAAACACTGTTTGGTTGCCTCGCTGTGCCTTTGCTACATGTGAAGGCCGTGGCCAGTTCCTTCCCTCTCTCTCTCTCTCTCTCTCTCTCTCTCTCTCTCTCTTTCTTTTTCTCTTAAGATAATCAGCCTTCCTAGGAAATCTAGCCTTCAGCGGTGCTACCTCAGAGAGGGAACTTGGTCATGTCTCATTGGTTCCTTGGTACAGGGTGGGTCAGAACAGCACGGAGAGTGTGAGGGCACACGGGGAGAGGGAAGGAGGGAGGAGGGAGCCAAGGGCAGTGCCCTGGATCCTCTGTAGGGGGCAGTCTTTCCTTTAATCATCTGTGCAGGAGGGCCCTTAGGGTCTGTACTGGAGCTCAACAGGCCAGCGAGACTGGAAGCGATGAAGAGGGGCAAAAGTAAAACGAGGAAATATAAGAGCTTTGCCTGTCTAGTGCAGCACAATGAACAGAACCTATATATATTGAAGGAATTCTATCTGTGCATGTAAGATGGTTTCCCTTAATTATTTTCTTTCAATCTTAAATGTATTTATTTATTTGTTTATTTGAATAAAGCAGACCACCTGTTAAACAGATTAATTTAGTGCTGCTAATTATATTTAAGCTTTGAATTACCAATGTCTTAAAGTTTTGGCAATTATGGTGCCAAATTGCTACATAAAAGCCAAAGACATGTATCCACAGCACAGTCTATCTCTACATTATTGCATGTATTTCTGTGGACAGTATGCCAATTATAGGCATATGTTTAATGATATAAAAATAAACAAAGAATGCTTGCTTAGTAATTTATTTAACATATCACATTTATATCTATTTATCATATGTTAAGATTTGTGCTTTCAAGCCTTTTTAACATAGCCTTTTTAACATAGGTAACATAGATTGCACCATACTAAAATGTCTTAGAATTACCTTTATTCAAGGTCTTTCTCTGTAAGTGTCGATCAGTATTATTTTAGTATTATTTACTTACTATTATAGTATTTATTGCTATTTTGAATAAGTTTTGTTTCCTCTAATATTTATATTTTATTTGAGTTTTATTTAATTTTCTAAGAAAATATTGTAATAGTTTTAGTTGTAGTTAACAATAACAACTTGGGCAATGATACTGATTGCTTGATTGACAGCCCACATATTACTCGTGTATTAGGTTCTTACTTCAGGTGTACATTCCATGTATTTAATACAACAGAATAGTAAATATGTTTCCTTGATGTTATAAACAAAAAAACAAACAAACAAACAAAAAAACACACTGAGATACCCATTAGTTTCAGTCCTGCTCCTTGTGGGGGAGGGAGTGGACACACTTGTTAACCAAAAGATCCACCTATCAAAGGAAGAATGACATTGTCTCCTCAACTCATGGTCCTGGAGCATCTCCTCCTCTCTGACATGCTGCTAAAACCACTGAAGAACCAAATGTCTGCTAATCTAGTGCTGTTAAAAGCTTCGCTTTGACGCATTTTGTGTGCTCTTGTTGCTAAAGTCACAGCTCAGAGGCTGTCTTGATGTTGCTGCCAAGTTTGGCGAGGGGAATAACACTCACTGGCATGAGGTTTGAAAACTCTGAAGCACCTGTCATTCTGCAAACCTGCAACGGAGAACATTTGGTTGGTCACATAGTTCATATGGAATGTGGATGTTAGATGCCAACACTCACATGAAAAAAAGAAGACAAAAAACAAGACTGATAACCAAGTAAAGTGTAGAGATGGCACAGAACGGAAAAATATGAGTAGGAAGACTTCATGACAATGAAATAAGACACACTGTTATTAAATCATACTGCTTGGAAAAATAATCAGTGTTGTTGTACTGAAACTAAAAATCTTCATTAGATTGTTGTTTAAAGGGCTACAGACCCCATATAGTGATTTCTTAAACACCACCCCCTCCAGTATAGGCACGATCTTTGTATCATTAAATCCTGCACTCTATTTCACTAGCGAAACGTTAGTTACCTGCTGAGCGCAACTTAGATGTGTGTTACTTAATTGGAACTATATAAGGAATAATAAACCTGAAGAAATTAGAATGATTTCTTCCATTTCGTATTCAGAGGAAAGACGTGAAAGAATTCAGCTTGAATAAATAGGGAATTAGTTTTGTAATTGCTGTGATTCCAATTCATGCAGTACATGTTTATTTTGCCAGGCCTGGAATCGCTGGAAATGATTGATGACATACTTAAAATGGTATATATTTACAGTAACCACGTCCAACTTTACTTTCAGGAGCAAACAAAAGTTACTAGTTCAAAGGAAGCGTGTTCAACCTCAAGTGATTTTGTGCTGCTGGGTTGACTAGGTTCAGAGGGCAGAAGTATAGCTTACAGTGAAGGTGCCACACAGCTATAATCAAAGCACTTGTGTATACTCCCGTCACTTAACATTTGTCTTCACATTTATAGCTGGCTCCAAAACTACTCCTTAAAAACCCCCAAATACAGGGATCATTTACCAATGCATTGTGTAGGCTGTAATTCCCATGGCCAACCGTTGAATTTGATCCCTTCATCTAACTCTATCCAAGAAATCTTGGATTGTGTTTTCTCCATACTTTTTGTAGTCTACTGCTCTTCTTTAGACCTAATGGGGAAAGCGCTCTGTGATCATTCTGCTGAAGGAAGGGCTTCAATCTAATTACACTCACTGTACACCTCAGTAGAATTGATTATATAAGGATCGAGGTCTATTGGATGTTTGTTGCCAGTGACAATGCATACACTACATGCTGTATCACACTGAAAAGTTAAAATTACGAGAATAATTAAGGATCCTGAAATCGTTGAAGTGGCATCTTTTAGAAAGGGTTGTTCTATGAGGATCCCATATGTTTCTTCTTTCTTCTGTTTTAGCCTCATCATATACAAAAGTCTTTGGATGCCTAGACATTTTCCAGTAGGTTCTTTCAGGGTTTTAGTTTGTGAAACCTTAATTTTTTATATATATATATATATATTATAAATAAATAAATAAATAAATAAACAAACAGCTTCTTTGTTTTCCCATTAGAACAGATTTGTAGAAATTTACCAACAGATCCTCTGAAGTGAATCAGTGCTTTCAGAATGAGAATCTAACTACATGATAAATGCATCAGAAGATACAGATGCTAGACCTGTATGTTATGTGTATACTTCATAGATCTTCTCCTGTTATACTTGACTGCTAAATCAATGCATCTGTTTCTTTATCTACGTATAATTCATGTCACATTTATTAAAAGTTTGCAAGTTCACATCAGTCTGATCGACTCAGTGATTCCAGAGTACTGAGTGTGTGGTTTTGGAACAGTACAGGTAGAGAGGGCATCATCACTACCATACCTTAGCTAAGGTCATCAAGAAAACCCAACACCTTCATGTCCTTTCTTTGTTACAATGAGATGGACAGAGATGGGAATGAACAACATCCATTGCCACAGTAAAAAAAATAAAAAATACATTTGTTTTCTTTTTTCCAGAAAACTAATTCGGAATAAACAGCACATTTAAAATGCATCTATAGTTTCAAAAATAGTCATGTTTTTAACGTAACATGCTTAAGCAATACCTCTCCACTGGCTGATTATAAAGAAAACATCACAAAATAAATATAATGTAAACAAAAATATTCAATCTTTTGTTCTGATTCTTCTAAGAGACATGCGTGCCAACACTGACATAATAAATACAGAACTTGTTTATTGCATATAAATATATGCTAGATAATGAATTTTATCATTGTTGTTGTTGTTGTTGTGTATACGCAGTGTCTGGATAGATAATGAGCAGCACTTGTAGACATATGATCCAAACAGTTGGGGATAGGTGTGTGTGTGTGTGTGTTTCAACACCCACCCAGTGGAAAGCCCCCCTCTTTTTCTCTCTTTCCGTCTCTCTAAATCTCTCCCTCACAGGTAGGGATGAAAACTGCTTCCATGTCTTCTGCTGACCTATTTAGGTAATTGCACTCTTCATTAAAAAACTCTCATCTGAAAGAGAAATTACACTTCTCCCGTTGGTATCTAGGTAACGTAATCTCCCTCCGGCGAGCTAATTGCATAGCTTGATAACCTCATAGGCCGGGCCTGTTTAATTTTTCATCTCTTTTCAAATAATTATGGATCAGAAGAGAGAGGTATTGATTTGATTCATTAACTTCCTCGCTCTGCGCCAAGGTTAATGATTACATGTATCCCAATTATACGGTAAAGATCCACTGGGCTATTTGCTTTGATTGGCTTCTACTTTGTTATTGGCAAAGGTTGTGTTGAAACAAAGCCAAATTTGGGGCGGAGAGTAAGCCTATAAGGCCATCTAAGCGCTTCATTTCACTGTCCCTGAACCCATAATTGACAAATAAAATAAATATGTGGTGCTGAATAGGCATTAAAAAGGCAGAGACGAGCTGGAAAACAACCTCTGTCCTGTTTACGGTGACTTACAATAGCAGCTGAGAACCGCGTCTTTGCCATTTGTCATTACTGCCAAGCTTACAACAATGTTATGTATATTATAAGACCACCAGAAAGTGCAAATGCAAAGTTTAAATAAGGTCACTTGGCTATATAGGTAAAACCTTTCAAAAAATCAGTTAAGTGGGTCTTGTACGATTGCTGTTGGTTTAACTGACATAAATTATGACGTGCACTTTTGTGAGATCAAACAAGTTCTGTTCACTCAATAGTCACTCTTTCCTTGGGCCAGAACATTATGTGATATTAAGTGAGCAGCTACCTGTTCAGTCAATAACTCTCAAAGCCTCTGCTGACAGGACTAATACTATGTGACTTGTAGCAGTGTGCCGCTCAAGGGGTGATTTCAGGCAGACACAAGTACATTAAAATGACTGTAATGTCTAAATGGTTTCCTCTATTAAGTTCGCTCCTCCTGTCCCCCCACAATAATTTCTCTTATTTCCGCTGCGATTCACAGAAAAGGGGAGATTTGAACACCTTATTATTGCGGTTCTGGAATGAATTACTCTCATCTCTGGTAATGCCAGGGAGGGTGAAAAACATCATTAAAGGCTGGAAAAACAGGGGCAAAGCCAATTTGTCGGTTGTTTATGTAAGTGGAGGCCCTCCTCTGTCTTCTTTGGCAAAAGAGATTCTGTTAATTTGAGGCTACTACACATTGTGGCATAAGATGCAATGGGCCTCTTTGTCAATCAAACATAGAAATTAGTGCAGAAATCAACTTATGACAGAATTCACGTGTGATTCATGTATGCCACCAACCTCACCATACGAATGATTGTACATTATAAAATCTGGTGGCTAAAAAAAAATCGTCATTTGAATAGCAAGCCCCTTAAAGCCCCTAGAGGTTGTGGCATAAAGAAACATTACCCGGCCAAAAAGAGAAAGTAATATCATAAAAGATCATTTTTTTCTTACTCCAAAAACACCCTTTAAACTTTTAATTTCAAACAGACACCTTTATTAATATGCATTAAATACCAGTAAATATAACGAAACATTTACAAACATTATAAACACTATTTAGTTCCCCTCAATTCACAACAAACTCTTTATATTAAAATATAAAGTAACACACAAATTAAGCTCTGGGGGTATTAATTTTATAGCAACAAACATTAAGATAAATTGAAACTGAAATGGCATTGGGCTCACAAGCCTCTCAGAATCCAATTGCCATGTAACATTTTGTTGCTAAACTATTATTCATTGTGTACACAAGACTTTGTATTTCATTCATGTTCCAATTTCTGGGTAAAATTACAATGAACAAATTTCTAAACGAACAAAAATGCTGTGATTATACAACTCTATGCTGTACTTACTATGCTGCTTGCAAGTTCAGGAAAACTAAAAAAAATCACAGCTCATGTCCATATTGATAAATTCCAAGTTCACATAGAAACAACTGTATGCCCAATTTTCTGTTGTATGTTCGTTTTATAAAGGAGGCCTATTGTCTTAGAAGAGCTGATATAATCGCTAAGACTTTAAAGTTCAGTTGTTCAGGTTTAATATAGGTTTCTACTTCTTTTTTTTCGTTGTCTTCTACTTTGTCTTCTTGATATTTATTTCATTATTATTGTTTTCAATTATTTATTGTTATTTAAGGAATATACAGTGGTAAATTACCCTTCACTAATCGCATGACCTTGATTATTGTAGGTGTTCTTAATAATGTTATACATGATCATATGAAAATGAAAGATGACACATAGTCCAGAGAGTGAACTTCTAATGTCTGATTGTATCATCATTTTTGAGTGTCTTGTGTCACTTTTTTATGTGCCTTATCATCAACATTAGTGTAATTTTGCATTATCCTAACACCCATGTCAAAGACCGGCATGGGAAATCGAAAAGGCTTGTATGATAATTTGGCAAATAGCAGCAGTTGCAAAAGTGAGATTGGTCAGTCCTTTTTAAAGGGCAGTTAAATAGCTGGTATGTTGTGAGAGCATTGTTTGGAAATTAAGCTGGAAAGACGCTTTCCTGTGATGCAATGAAATAGCAATGCAGTCATCCCTGGGAAGTCCAGTTTGGTTGGTCTCTGTCCTGGCTTTCCACCACCAATGCCAACTTACTGTAGAGAGTTATTCCATGCCTTGCTGTGGCGCCTGCAGAAGCTCACAGGCTAAGAGCGCTCATGATAATCCATATGGACACCTCCACCGGTGGTCTTCCTTTCCCCCATCACTAAAACAATGGAAACTCCTCAGACTACACTTTCCAGAGAAGGTTGGAGGCCACGGTTGTCTAAGCCCCGCTCGAGTTGCCTTTCACCATCCATCTGCGGGGAGAGAGTGCAGACAGCTTTGGCCCGTTTTATTTGCCCAACGTTTCCATTTGGAGTGCATGGTGCTGCCAAAACTTCACAGGTAATAGGAATGTAACTATGATCCCTGGTCTCTGCTGTCTAGTTTGGGGCTTTTGGACTCACTCGGGGGCGTGGTGGTTGGCACGGTTGGCTGGGCTTGTCATCCGTCTCTCAATCAGCCCCTTCATAAGAAGAGAGCAAGCAGAGGGACAGCTTCTATTCTGGCCATTCCTCCCTCCTGCTCTCCTCTTTCATCTCGCAGCAGTGTTGCAGAAAAGTAGAAAACTTCTCTGCAGGGTGATTGGAAGCTGTTGACATTGCAGAAAAAAAGTTTAACAAGTGTTTAAAGAGTGTGGCCGGGGCCACGCTTGGTGACTTTGAATGTTTTGAGTATTCGCAGAGCTCTGGACGCTGAAAGGCCTGCAGAGCAGAGGGCAGTTTGTTTTAACAGGTAAAGGGGGATCCTCAGACCGACATGCAACTGTGCAGCAGCCATCAGGATGTCACTACAGGGTCAAAGTAAGGTTTGACAACCCCCTGTAAAGATAAGTTCACCTTAAAATTACAATGCTCTCATCATCTACTCACCTTTATGTTGTTCCAAACCTGTACACATTACCATATACATATACAGTAAAAACAGTAAAATTGTGAAATGTTGTTACAATAGTGTGAATATAAATGTAATTACAAACATTTATTACAGATATAATTACATGCAACTTTTTTATAAATATATAAGTACAATGTAAAAACATGTATGCACACAATAGGTGTATTGTATCAAATAATTCATTTAAATGTACGTTTATAATAGTAAAGGTCACTTAAAGTGGGACCCATTCATTCATTTGTTTGTCCATTCTTTAATTTGCTGTACAAAAATGATTGTTGTGAATAGAAATCACAACTTATAATTCAATATTTAAAAATTTAATATTATGTTGTTTTAACTTTAAAAAAAAACCTATATGTTCATGCTTAAAATTATAAGTTAACGTAACTTGGATATTAAGGTATCTAAGTTGGTATAATTAATTTCAGCAGTATTTTTTGAGTTTCCTGCCAAATACAAGAGGGGCTGTTAGGTAGGATGTTGTTCTTTTCCATACAATGAAAGGCAATAGTGACAAAGAATTGTGATGCTCTAGACGGGGGGTTGGGGGGCTGTTGTCCTGCAGGGTTTAGCTCCAGCTTGCCTCAACACCTGACTGGAAGTTTCTAGCATGTCTAGTTAGACCTTGATTTGTTGGTTCAAGTGTGTTCAACTAGGATTGGAGCTAAACTCTGCAGGACACCAGCCCTTCCAGGACTGAGTTTGGAGACGCCAAAATTATGTGTGTCCCCAAAGCATCGCTAGCTAAATGTGGTCATTAGTTCCATTGAACCCTATTGGTAATGATTAAACTTGTCATAGTTGTTTTGGGGAAATACATCCCTGGGAAGGGATTTAATACAACCAGTATTATCACCCTTAGGTTAGGTTTGATTAGATTCCTAAAGATTGTGGAGAAGACCTTTTTAACTGGCTTTAATTAGACACCTGTCATCTTCAAATTGTGCAATCATTGTCTTTATACATGCATTTCATGCGACCTGCAAAACAGCTGGTTTGAGTTTTGTCTGGTATCAGTCAGTTATGAGCAATTATATCATGATCAAAACAAAGATTTCCATATGAATGAGAAAGATGTGGCTACTCATCATTTAAAAAATACATGTATAGCCTCTTTCTTGATCATAAGAGACCCTTGCTTAATTTCTCTTTAATCATTCATTTACCTGCTCAAATAATTTATAGGGTACACATAATACACCCAACAGAAGCAGCACAATAAAGAAAAAGTTTGGTTAACGGCACATGGTCAACACTATAAAAGGAGTTGCCATTGTTAATTGTCAGCTGTCTTCCTAATGTAAGCTATGCAAGCAAAAAAAATTGTGAACTGAGGCCATAAAAAGTGCTGACATGTTCAGAAAAACAGTTATTTTTTTAATTCCTCTGAGTAATCGTCGACCGTTAGAAATTTGCTTTCTGGCAAACAAAAATGAAATGTGCTGTTTACTGTCCATTCAGTTTTTGAAAAGCTGACCCTGTGGACCTTTTCCAAATTTTATCCTCCTCTCTTTGTTTCATATTTCTGTTGTAAAGTCTCAGAGGTATTGGGAAAGCTAGACCGTAAGGGTTCTGCAGTTTTCACAAAATGATTTTCACTCATTGGACTCCACAGGGTTGGATAATAGGCCCGAAAGACCCATGATTTTTAGAGGAAATTAATATATAAAATAATGTGTTTATGGCTTTAGGGAAACCTGAAAGGAAATTAGCTCCGGAGGAAATAATTAGTCCATTGCGTTTACTTTCTCAGAAACATTATTAGCTCTTGTCTACGAACTTTAGTATTCTTACAATAAGTGCCCACGTGGTATTAGTGAGAGTTAGTTTAAAACATATTTTTGAAGTTTATAAGTCATTTGTTGTTCATAAAATAAAGTATAATCTGTACAGTTATTAATTAATTAATTAATTAATTAATTAATTAATTAATTAAGCAAGATTTTTTTTACTTTTCTGTGTGTAGTCATAAAAAAACCCATGAAGTAACAAGCAGATTTCTTTCCCTTTTTGGATGTATTTTTTATCTATTGAAACAGGAAGTTGGGCAGTTTTAAAAGAGAACTATTATGCCCCTTTTTACGATATGCAATGTAAGTCTCGGGTGTCCCCAAAACGTGTCTGTGAAGTTTCAACTCAAAATACCCAACAGACCACTTAGTATATCATTTTGAATATGCCTATTTTGAGTAGAAGCAGAAATGCCCTTTTTGTGCATCCGACCGCATCAAAGCACAGAGACAGTGCTTATTAAGATAATAAATTATATTTGCTTAAAATCTCATTCTGGCTTAATATCAGTGATCAGGATCAGAATCAAAAATAGCTTTATTTGCCAGGTGTGCGCAAACACACTAGGAATTTGTGTGTTTTTTAAAGTGCTCCTAGTACTGTACATACAAACATGTATACATACACCTCTGACATGTGAACAAAAAGACTGGGCAGGTTGCACACCAATGATCAAATCTGATTTGCTGGCTGACCCAAACCAGACAGTTACAGAGCACACAATAGACTCAGTAATAGCAGAGTAAAACTGTGTCATCTGTGCCTGTTGCAGGTTGAACTTTTTCAGCTGACGAAGGAAGTACAACCCCTGCTGGGCCTTTTTCACAATGGAGTCAGTAGCCGTGTTTCCACTATCGAGCTAAGACCGGACATGCTAGTGCGTGCCAGGGCCAGTCGCGTTTCCACTGTCACTTCCGGGGCTTGATCATGCCTCGCCAGGGCTTCCTCGGGGCCAACGGCCAGGGTTTTTTGGCCCAACGAAAACCTTGGTCCAAAGCGGGCAAGCTGGGGCTAGAGGAGGGGTTATGAACAAAGGCTGAGTTTCCCCGTGTATAAGCGATGTAAAAGACTATGCACGCTAAACATTAACGTTACTATAGTAAACATGGTAAATATGACCGCTTGGATAAATCAGACGTCAGCTTCTTATTCTTTAGCTATTACATTTGTGTATTTATTAAGTAACATTTTATCTGTTGTCTCGTTTCGTGAGTTTAGCTCCATGTTGCATATCATCAAAATATAATAATGATTTTTGTTTGGGAGCTTTTATAAAAATAGAGAGTCTGTGCTGAGGATCATTTCAGAAAGATAACAGCTTTAACACCAGCATTAAACACTTTTTTAAATAAGTCGTGCTCAAAACTCTCTTTCAGTAAGCAGCGAGTGTTTGAAATAACTTGATCCAATGTGGATTATAATCACCATACAAGGCTCAAATATTTATAAGCGATGTAAAAGACTATGCACGCTAAGCATATTACCATAGTAAACATGGTAAATATGACCGCTTGAAGAAATCAGAAGTCAGCTCCTTATTCTCTATCACAATCGTGTATTTATTAAATAACTGTCACAAGCCTCGTCTCGAGAGTTTTTCTCACGTTGCCTATCATAAAAGAATATAGCCTAATAATGTTTTTTGTTCGGGAGCTTTTATAAAAATAGAGATATTATCATTCATTCTAAATATTACGGCTACCGTGGCTAATAAACAGAAACAGACTCGACTGAATAAGCAGGCTATTTTCATGAGCGTTAAAAATCAATAAATAAAATAGAAATAAGTGTATTTAAGTGTGAATAATTTTGAGTCCTGATACATTAAATCAGTATGATCAATGTATCACTTATTCTATAGTTAAAACATCGATGCTTTTGAATTTGAATATATAACAAAGCATGCAAACAAACGGCCGCTTCTATCATGTTCGTTTTGTGATCACGCATGTTCCAGTAACTTATTTCTTAGTTTTCTGATAACTTCTCTTTGATGGTGAAATTTTGAGGTTGCATGACGTTGTTCTGAGAGGCATGTAAAGGGCGTGTTTTAGTGACGTGCAGCGGTGCTTCAAGCTCCACTGTGGAAACCCTGCGCTATTCTGGCCTCTGTGCTACTGGCCTGACGCTATGAGCCCCACCCGGCCCGCTTTAAGCCCTGGCTCGCTCTGGCCCGACAGTGGAAATGCGGCTAATGTGAATGTCCCACTTCAGGTCCTGAGATATATTTGTGCCCAGGAACCTGAATGACTCCACTGCAGCCACAGTGCTGTCCATGATGGTGAGTGGAGGGAGAGCAGGGGGGTTTCTCCTGAAGTCCAAGATCATCTCCACAGTTTTGAGCAAGTTGAGCTCCAGGTTGTTTTGACTGCACTAGACAGCCAACTCCTCAACCTATTGTCTGTAAGCAGATTCGTCTCCATCCTGAATGAGGTCGATAACTGTGGTGTCGTCTACAAACTTCAGGAGCTTGACAGAGGGGTTTTTAGAGGTGCAGTCATTAGTGTAAAGGGAGAAGAGCAGCGCATTGGAGAAGCGAACCATTTAAAATGATTCAGTTGGATTTTGTGAACTGGTTCAAAAAGATCCGGTTATATCTAATGATTCGTTGGCGAACCGGATATCACAAACTGCTTTGTTTTGAACTCTCTCACAACAGACACGGGAGAGAAGACAATGCTGAATAAAGTCGTAGTTTTTGCTATTTTTGGACCAAAATGTATTTTCGATGCTTCAAAAATTCTAAATTCTAAATTCTAATTGATGTCACATGGACTACTTTGATGATGTTTTTCTTACCTTTCTGGACATGGACAGTATACCATACACTCAGTTTCAATGGAGGCACTGAGAGCTCTCGGACTAAATCTAAAATATCTTAAACTGTGCTCCGAAGATATACTGAGGTCTCAGGGGTTTGGAACAACATGAGGGTGAGTTATTAATGACATAATTTTGATTTTTGGGTGAACTATCCCTTTAAGTGGTGGTAATATTATGATAAGTACAAAGTTATTCACTCATTGTGATGAGTCATGATGTCTAGACTCCACTCGAGTTTTCCAATATGCGGAATGCGAACAAAACATTTGTGTCTCGTGGACCTGTTCTGCCGTTGCCACGGCACTGTTCATCTCACCTCAACGGTCTTTGCTTTGATCTGTGGCATCCACACACCCTCTCTGTCTGGGTTGTCAGATACCACAGATTTTATTGGATTGTTATGACAATTAAGTTATTGAGCACGGAGTCATTTCAGCCCTGTTTCAGCGAAGTCACCATCGTTATATATACAGCTATACAATATACATCTTGGCCGTGCCTCTCTAATATACATGTTATTGTGTGTGGAGAGCCTCGCTGGGGATGATCATATTTAATTACTTAATGGAGAGCGGATTTCTAGCTTTCTCTCCTAGGGTGTTTCAGCACCTAGAGTTGTTATGGGGAATGAGTTAAGCAGAATACGTTTAGGAGTGGGCAGCCTCCCCGGGGTTCTGGGTAGTTTTAAGTGGGCTGTCCCACTGAATCCTGCTTAGTGGGTTTGGGCTTAGTACAATGCTCCCCCTCTTCAGTTCTTAAGTGAACAGTCCCTGCTCAGAGTGTAGCTGTCTGCGGATGATTATGCCCCAGCTCAAGCTTACTTTGCTTTGAAATATGGCGGTCTGAGGGAGTCCAGTTATGGAATTTCTGAGGGAAGTTCTCTCAATTAAGCACTGAAGTCTTTGTCTAGGAATCTGCTATTTGAGGATAGCTGTGTTCAAGCCTGGAGACTGCTCCCCTTTTTAGGGTTTTTAAATAGTGGTCTCCATGAGCCCCTTGCATGGACTGTGCTGTCTCCCCTTCAGGGTTTTAAGTAGATGTCTCACTTCTGTGGTCTGGGCTATCTTCAGCCTTATCTGAGTGAACTGCTATTCCAGAATAGCTGTGTCCAGCCCTCTAGTGTTATGGCCACAGCTTACATCAGGGTTTGATCTCATACTAATTATGTTTATGGGTTCGCACTTTAGCAAATAATTTACTGATGGTCTGGATCTCCCACTTGTGAGCTCCTGGTCAATAACACGGTACTTCACTAGCATACTGTGGGACTGATATAGTTTGGGGACCTCCTTAGTATAGCCACCTGAGGGTGGTTATATCCTAGCCATTGTTCTGGCAGTACTGGCTTACTTGAATACAGCTATCTGAGGCTAGCTGTATTCTACTGCAGTTGTGGTGAGCCCTCTCCTGGAGTGGTCCCCTTTTTATAGCCTAACTATCTGAGGATAGCTATGTGCTAACTCGGTGATTGCTCTCCTGCTTAGGGTTCAAATAGCATTCTATTGAGCCCTTACCTAGACAGCGCTGTATCCACTCTTTGAGTTGTAAGAAGACAGTCCACAGCTTGTGGTCTGGGTGGCCTCTTTCGGTACCCCTTCTGGTAGCCTGTCGTAGGTACACAGCTATCTGATGATATCTATGTGCTAGCTCAGTGACTGCTTCCCTTTTTAGGGACTTTAAGTAGCAGTCTCCTTGAGCCCTTGCCTAGAGAGTGATATCTCCCCAGCTAGGGTTTTAAGTAGATAGCCCACTCTCTGTGGTCTGGGCAGCTCTGCAGGAACGCTATCTAGACTAGCTATGTATTGTCTACTGTGGGACTGACATGAATTGGGGACCTCCTTAGTATAGCCACCTTGAGGGTGGTTGTATTCCACCCATTGTCATGACAGGACAGGCTTACCTGAATACAGCTATCCGAGGTTAGCTGTGTTCTACTGCAGTTGCGATGAGCCCTCTCCTGGTCCTCTTTCCTAGAGCCTAGCTATCTGAGGATAGCTTTGTGCTAGGTCAGTGATTGTTTCCCTGCTTATGGTTTCAAATAGTGATATCTTGAGCACTTACCTAGACAGTGCTGTCTCTCCTCTATGGGTTCTAAATAGACACTCTTTGTGGTCTGGGTAGTTTCAGTCGGTCCCCATTCTGGTAGCCCTTCCTAGGTACATGCCTATTTGAGGATATTTATGTGGTAGCTCAATGACTGCTCCCCTGTTTTGAGTCTTTAAGTAGCAGTCCACTTGAGCCCTTTCATAGAAAGTGCTATCTCCCCTGCTGGGGTTGTAAGTTGATAGCTCACTCTCTGTGGTCTGGGCAGCTCTGCAGGAAGGCAGAAGGCAAATCTAGATTGTTTTTCGGGCCTACAAGCCTTCATTAGACCTTCAGGAGATAGCTATCGAAGGATAGATGTCTTTTAGCTCAGCAAATACTCTCATCATCAGAGATTTAAGTGGTGATATCTTGAGCTCCACTATAGGCTTTCTGGGTTAGCCTCTTCAGTGGTTTCTGTATCCAGGCTAGTATTGCTCACATAGCATAGCTATCTGAGGATAGCTGTGCTCTTAACTTGGGTGGGATGTTCTCCATGATCTAATCAGGTTTCTTCATTTCTGCCAGGTCATTTGAGCAGCTGTGGTATCAGTAGCCTGACCCCTTTCTGAAAAAAAGCTTTTGTGTTTGTCTGTTGCATTCTTGTTGCTCTCCCACCAGGTAGACAGGCACGCAACTTGACGTGACATGGATGGATTTCGTTCCCCAATGTGCCCCCAGGAGGCACAGTGTGGAGTTCACTAGAAGGGGAATATCTTAGGTTATACGTGTAACCATGGTTCCCCAAGGAACCAATAGGATTGGCGTTGTTTCGCACATGCTTCAGACACCGGTCATGCTGGCGTCTTTCCCTAATGTGTCCTTTAGAGGGCGCAGCACCTCTTCCCTCTCAAGGATCCATGGTAATATGCGTAACCGGAGACAATTTTCATGATATTTAATTTTTAAATCTATTATTTTTTATCTTATAGACCTTTTTATTTGACAAAATTTGTTTGATATTTCCCAAGAAGAAACAAAACAAAAAAATATTTTATCTAAAAGTTTTGTCAAACATATACAATTTTAGGGAGTTGCATAGTTAAAGCTAACAGACAACGACAAGGAGAATAAACAGAGATCAAATGAGGAGGGTGAGGAGTAAACACAGGTGGGCCAAATTAACCAATAATCAGACTTAAAAATGGGTGGGGTTAGACAATTGACATGAGATCACATGGCTTTTGACTTTGTTTCCTGTACCAAATTCATGTGCTCTCATGTCAATTGTCTAACCCCACCCATTTTTTTTACCTGATTATTGGTTAATTTGGCCCACCTGTGTTTATTCATCACCCTCCTCATTTGATCTCTGTTTATTCACACAAATCAAAAACACAAGCACGTGGCCAGCAAAACAATCACAAGCCATGTGCCTGAACAAAACAACACACGAACATGCAGATAATGAGAATACTCATAAGCCGCATGTTCACACAATACAAGACAACATGAAAGAATGCTGCCAATGAAAAACACAAACTGCATGCTACACAGCACAAGATTTAACAAGAATGCAGGCAGCTGAAAACATGAGTTGTGTGCAACCACACAAGACATGAGGACAGAAGAGTATATGGCCGAACACCAAAACTGAAATCTTAACAAGACATGAGTGCTGGGATCCGAACACCACACTCCAACATGAAACAACGTGAGCACACTCAAAGCCAAAAGCTCCCAAGAGAAAAGGACATGACAGGAGTGTCAGGGCTGTGTCACAAAATCATGAATAAAGTAGATTGAAGCGACAGAACCCTTACAAAAAGACACATAAAAAAAAAAAAATCAGCTCTCTGAAAGCAGGCACCTCAGAAACATTTTGTTCAAATTAATTTACCACAAACCATTCCACTTTTTTTCAACCTTACACCACACCACTTATACAGTTGTTGTGATTCATTGACGCCAGTGAGTAAGCAGCCCCCAGTTCTAGCCACCAGCAAGGGCCTCAGGTCTATCATGTCTGACTGTCTGACCAATGGCCCTGTGAGTCAAAACATAGAGTACATTGTGACACCTATCAGACAGATTCTGAGACAAGGAACTCAGTTTGACTAATTTGTGGTCTGTGATATATAATGAAAAGGAAGTTCAATGTATCCCCTCAAACCTGCCAATGAAAAGTCTGTCTGAAAAGAGAACATGTGTTTGTTGAGGGGAGGTTAATTTTACACATTAAAAATTACCCATCTTTTTATGTATACTCGACAAGATTCTTTTGAAATTGTCTGTAAGTTATGTCACATTATAAGAATATTATTTCTTAGGTTTTCAAGGATGCCTCATTGAATTTGTAACTTTTAAATTATGTTTGAGTTGAACGTGCCTGTCCGCTTCAGTTAAAAACATTGAGGACTTCATCAAACATGTCCTAAAACCAAGCAGAAGTCACTCAATATACAACTGATGATTCACTTCATAGTAACATATTAAAGCCGACAGAATGACAGTAATCTTTACCACAACATAATTATCTCGACTCAGTGTCTTGGTCTGTTAATACCCATGTGAACATCAGGAACTATTAACAGCAGATTACACATCCATAGAACAGATGTGGATATGCCCTTAATGAAGAGTTGCTAACTTATTTTCAAACAGTAAAAAATACACAAACCTTTCTCAACTGCACAATCAACAGCAATAGCATCATGCTTCAGCATTAAGTAAACACATCCAATTAGCATGCGTTTTCTCAGTGTTCATTAGAATGGTAGTCCCCTCCAGCTACAAGGACGTAAACAAACATGGTGCACGCCTTGACAATCACCCACTCTTTGTCTGTCGGATTAATCTAGGAAGGTAGAATAACAAATAGCAAAGCGCCATTCCAGGCCCCTCCATTACCCAGCAGTCCTTCTTTTCCCCAGGGGCAATTAGGGAGTTAGATTTATTAGACATAATTAAAAGACTACACGACTCCTGTTTCTGGCCCTAATATTTAATTTGCTCACTATAATGAAACGGACATAATAAGACCTGGACTCTGTGGGTTGCAGATAGCTACCTTCTGAGGTTCCTTGGAGATTAAGAGTTTGTTTGAAATAAGGACCCCAGATTTGCAGATTCAGGTAGTATTTTCAGGTCTTTTTCAGATAATGGTGTGCACACCCACACACAGTGTTTAAGTACTTGCAAGGTAGAAGTTAGCCCCTGGAGTAAATTGAAGGCATTTCTGCACACTTATAAGTGGCCGTATCAATCAGTAAGTCATTTGGATGGTTGTCAGATTTTTTAAGGCCTAATTAATGGCCAAAAGGTTGAATTAAGCCTTCAGAGACATAATTTTAATATCTGCCCTGTAGTTTAAAAAAATAAGTTTGCATGTAGGCCTATCTTTCATAAGAGAATTATATTTAATTTAAAAGATAGTTAAAGCACTATTCAGGGTTAAATTTAAGTTAAGTTTGATAAACATAATTTGTAGTCACTTACAATGGAAGTAAGCTGGGCCAATTTTGAAGTTTTTAAGCATTTCAAAATGTGATGCTTTAAGTTGTAAATTTTCACAGATCAAAACTGAAAGGTCAGGTATAACATTTATTTATTTACATACTTTTTAATTAAATATTTATTTTGCATTTAAAAAAAAATGTGGTTATGCCACATAATGTCGACTAAGCATAACTATTATTGTCCACAGTATATTCAGCTATTATTGCACAACACAAAACAAGATTTATGAACAGTTTTGAAAGAATGTCCATATGTGCCTTTGTGCTGAGAGACACCCACTTACATCCTTATATTTGCTGTTTGTGTGAGAAAAAGAAAATTCCACCCTCTCTTTATGGTCCCACAAATCTGACATACAGTACAGCTGGCATTAAACACGAAGTTCCCCATATTTCGCAGTTGTGAATTCAATGGGGTTGCTTTGCCTCGCAATTACACAATTTTTTTTTTTCGCACTTTGGAACATGTTTGTGCCATGTTGGAAGTGTATCGGTGCATGTCTCAACAAAATGAGTCTTTAAGTACCATTTTAATGTGAGTTTTCCCTCCACTTCTCTATGGCATTATTTAAGATACGAATCTATTGGCATTGTGACGGTAGTGTAGTTCATCAAACCTATTTCTGACTAAATGAATTCCAGCAGAACTTTCACAGTTCTGATGTTTATATCATGCTGGAGAGAAAGGAACACATTTGTTCGGCTCAGTCAAATCCCTGCTTCTGTAGTGACAAGATGTAATCTTTAAACAAAAGCTTCAGTCTCCAAGATCTTGAAATCCTACTTTTATGTTGTGTGTGTAATTGTCTGATAACTTCAAAGACAGGCCTCATTTACAGCAATTGTTGGTAAATTTTGTCTAATATGGCAACAACAAAGGAAATGTATAATTATATAATTGTGCTTGAGCAACACCTTAATTCCCTGGATGTCTCCCTGCCCTCATTCTGTCAGGGAAAGTTCACACCCCACGTTTTATTCTGAAGGAGAGAGACAGGTTACTGTTTACTCTATAAATCTAGAATATAACAAAATACAGCATTAGGTCAGTTTGTGTCGAGATAAATCTTCCTTTCAATGTAGGAGTTATTTATTAATGGGGCTTATATGTGTGCGCTGGTACAAAATATTCCATGTCAAGTTCTCAGAATAGAATATTAATGCAAGAAATACCATAGAAGCATATTCCTGTTTTCAGAATAATTGTTGCGTCTCTAAAAATAGTGTTCTGTAATATTTGCAGAAGCTCAGATGGAAATCCCCTTGGATGCAGCAGCCAGCGGTCAAAAGATTTTGCAATACACTTCCCGTATTTCCTACAAGTTCGCAAATGCAGGTTTTATTGCCATCATCATCAGTGACAACACAGGTTTTTTTTCTTTTTTTCTACTCTACAGACATCTGAAAGGCAGCTCGCGCAGGAAGGGATGGTTTTCTGTCATTCATTCAGTGCGGACTCCTTAGGATTCAGACTTCCTGTATCACTTCCCCTAAACAGAAGTCCCTAAATGAGTCGGACAAAGAAATCATTAGGTCAGCTCTGGTTTCTCAGTTGTACTTAAAGGGATAGTTTACAAAAAAAATTAAATTGTGTTAGCATTTGCTCACACTCACACTGTTCAAACAACATTGGCCCTCATTGACTTTCATTGTATGAATTTAAAAAAAGGGGTAAACTATATTTAAACATATCTTTTATGCTCTACACAATAATTAAGACATGTTTGGACTGACATAACAATGTATTGTAAATTCAGAAATACATATTGTGTTACTGAGGCACTTACACTTGAAAGACAACCATAACATACAAGAATATACAAATTAAAACACTGCCTGGAGAAAACAACCTGTTAGTTTAATAGTGTAATAGGTATGCGATTATAGGTGTAGAAAACAAATAAAGAGGAAGAGAAAATATAGGATAGCATCAACTATCCTTATAAGGTTATAAGGTGAGTTGCTGCATGCTTGTTTCACAATTCTTATGGTTTTCAGTCCTATAGATAGTTGAAGTTTGTGAAGATGTGTATTTGTATTTTATTAGAGATATTTTAAGCCTATAAGCAAAATCAACATTCGCTTATTTATTTACAGAATGGTTCCTTGTGTTTGTGCCCATTTGTAATATAAAAGTTATTCTTGAGCAGCAGATCAGTCTATAATAATTATTTCTGAAGGGGATAATGTGACATTAATTGTCACTGAAAATTCAGCTTTGCCTTCACAGGAATTTTTTTTTAATATTTTAAAGGGGTCTTGTGATGTTGCTAAAAAGAACATTATGTTGTGTATTTGGTGTAATGAAATCTGTTTATGTGGTTTAAGTAAAAAAAAAAAAACACATTATTTTCCACATAATGTACATTATTGTTTTTCCTCTATGCCCGCCTTCTGAAACACGTAGGATTTTTACGAGGTTTATCGCTCTGAAAAGTGAAAGTTTGCTCTGATTGGCCAACTATACAGTGCGTTGTGATTGGCCAAATGTTTCAAGCATCTGACGGAAGTGTTACGCCCCTCATCAAATACTGTTATGGCGTGTCCTGGTCAGAACGCTGGGATGACAGGACAAAATCAATAAAACCCATCACAAACAGGGCAGTTGTTGCATCCAATGGGAAATAATTACTGATTATAATTATTTATATTGTCTTTTTACGCATTGTGTTGCATATCGCGACACAAAATAAATGACAAACAAGAAGTGCTACTCTTCACTGCTTAAAACTCATGTTTGAATCATCAGTGGCAAATCCTTTACATATGTAAACCTACTTACATACCATGAGTCAAAAGAGAGTGAGGATTGGCCAGCGGCTTGAGTGAGCGGCGGCCGGTGGCTTGAGTGAGGAACAGCCGGGGGCTTGAGTGAGGAACCGCTGGGGGCTTGAATGAGCAGCAGCCGGCGGCTAGAGCGAGGAACAGCCAGGGACTTGAGTGAGGAACAGCCCATGGCTTGAGTGAGCAGCAGCCAGCAGTCAGCAGCTATAACGAGGAGTGGCTGGCGAATTCTACGGGGGAGAGGCCAGGGGTTGTGGCAACCACATATGATGATCCCGAGCTGGATTCCGCTTTGTCAACAGTGACCAATTTTGGTGGCATTTTGCAATTCTTCTCACATAGTGACATAGACATGTGTGGGCGTGTTTAAACGAGGCATTATGAGGGAGCATGACAGTCTTAACTTTGCTAAAGAATATATCTTTGGATTTGAGACTTTAGCCTTTTAGATCTTTACAGATCTTCTTTATGCACCATGATCTTGTAAACACTCCAAAAGAGAAAGGAAAAATTAAAATCACATCATATGACCCCCTTTAAATTAGAAAACATTTCGTTATTTTGAATTGTAATAAAATTTGACTTTGTTTTATTGGTGAAAGAAAAACTATAAAAATACTGATCCCAAGCTTTTGAATGTTATTTTTAACTTTATATTAAAAAAAAAAAAAAAGTAGTTTAAAATTCAGGGTAATGGTTAGAGATTTGAGGTTAATGTGTACAGTATATGTGTGTGTGTTCATGTACATTCAGTGTGAGGGTTTGTGGTTCTTTATTGTAATGGTTGAGAAAAACCAGGGAGAGAGAGAGAGGAGGGGGTACCAGCACTTTCACTTCCCCAATTTGGCATCTGCAACTGTCCATTACTGGCAGCTTCCCATCTACGAGCGGCCGAACAGCTATCCAACCTCAATAAAGCCAGACAGAAGCAAAGGGATGTTTTACCAAACGCAGCAATAAACCAACTGTCATTCTTTCACCACGCTCAGTAACAGAAATTAAGTGACTGAAATCCCAGTCGAACAAAATTAATTCATATTGTAATACAGCAGAATGACTCTTTGGTTTATGCAAATGTATTTTTTTAATTTCCAAGACTGTAATTATTTACTTAAAACATAAATATAAAAAGTAAATAGTTGTGCTGAATAGGACGTTTTTTTTTTTTTTTTTTTTTTTTTTGTTCAAGAAGGGGTAGACTCATGATAAGACTGTACAGCCCATGTTTGATTGCTCTGAAACTTGAATACTTTGAGACAAAATTAAGATTTGTATCCTTAAGATTTGAATTATATAAAAAGTACAGTTATATTAAGATTTTGTCAGGATAAGATTATCTTCAACAACAAAATTTGGTTTTCACAGCGATGCCGTAGATGAACCAGTTTTGGTTCTACAAATAACCTCTCAGGGAACAGTTCTTAAAAGGAATTTGAATAATCTAAAGAACCTTTTTCCGCTGTAAAGATCCATTTTGTGGAAGGAAAGGTTTCCATGGTAAAGGTTCTTTGTGGAACCACTGACGCCAATTAAGAACCTTAATTTTTAAGAGGGTAACACAGTTGACAAATATAGATAAGAGAAAAAGACAAAGAAAGTAACCTAATTGAAAACTTTTAAATTGATTAATGTTTAAAATATATATTTAATATCTGTATATTAAACATTTGAACAATTAATCAAACTAATAAAACTGCTGAGCATTCATCTTGTACAACAACTTCGTATGTCCTTGATCAGATGTAGAATTCAGTTATCAATGCTGTCAGCCAGTCCATATCAGTTACATGGGCTACTGTGATGGAACTGCACCATTTGTTTTGGCCATGTGGACTGTAGTTTGTAGTCTCTCCAAGATGTCTGGGGTGGGGTTTGTGTGTTTTAGCTGGTGGCTGCTGTATGTGTATGTGTGTGTTGTGTGGGTGTGTGAAAAGATCTGCCACGGTCCAGCTGCTCAGTGTTCGACCCAGCTAGAGCCACCACACGGCCGTCCTCTTGGCTGACTCGCCGGGAAGTGCTCCACAAATCAGATGTGAATCTGGCCGCGTATCCTGTTGTTTACAGGCCATTGAAATGTTATTTGCTTCAATTCCAGGAGTGTTCTGTCCCAAGGAAAATGAGCTTCTCAGGAAGCTTGTTAAACAAAGCTTAACCACATTCAAAACACTGCCTCATCCACAACAGACGTTTGTTTGTCCTATCATTTTTGCGCAGTTGTGCTAAACTAGCTGGTAAGAATAGATTTTTTGAAAGAAAAGCTGTCCATTAGAGGATCTTTCCTGGGGGGTTTTGTGTGGTGCACTGTAGAAACAGAAGTAGTTTTTAGTAGATAAAGATGACAATTAGCAAATTAATACTATCTATCCATCTTATAAGATAGTTTAATAAATCATTTGAAATAAATTTAATAATTGTGTTGTAGAAGTAATACAGTTACTTGACTTGACTAACTTGACTATATGCTTTACTGGCATTGTTGCATTAATTAGTGGCATTGTTACTTGAATTGTTCCACAGGGAGAGCTATTATTTCTTGCATTTACAGGTCAGATTTTTTTATGTGACATTTTGACATGACTAGGTAGACTTATGTGGGAGGACACCTGTAATTTGTATCAAGGTGGAGGTGATGGATCTATCTATCTATCTATCTATCTATCTATCTATCTATCTATCTATCTATCTATCTATCGTCTCGGTTACGTTTGTAAGCCTCGTTCCCTGAAGGAGGGATTGGAAGCGTCACTTCGGTGACTGACGAAATTGGGATCTCAATATGAGAGACCAATCTACCTTGACAGTAAACAACTGAAAGGGAACCAAGACATTCCCTTTCAGTTGGTCACTCTCAACATCATGTCGGTTACTGACGAATTGGGGTCCCTACCTGCCATGGATGCTCCCCCTTCAAGTGTCCTGTGCAAGCCTCCAAACTCTAGGCATGAATCGTCAACCGGAAATGTGTGCAGGTCCCCTAACCTCTTGATGACCAGGTCACGCTTCCCTAACGACTTCCCCTCCACAGGGTCATGTTTAGCAGCAATCACAGCAACATAGACTTTAAGGGTGGAGGGAGACAGCTTTCGCTCCAACGCTTGCTGCAAAAAGGAAAGCATGACCCTGATCAGGCATCTCCGGGTCTTCTCTGTGAGAAGAACACCACTCAGCAAACAGGTGAAAAGCAAAGGCATGTCTCATAGATGGTGCTCTCACCAATGTGATGGTGTCAACTACTTCTTAGGGTAGGTCACCTAGAATCTCCATGTCCCATCCAGGGACCAGACATTTTCCAGAGGTCTGGATGCGGTTGCCACAAGATTCCCCGTCTCTGAGTCAGTAGATCCTTCCTCAGAGGAATCTGTCAAGGAGGGGCTGTCACAAGGAGCATTAGTTAGTGTGCCAGTGCATTGATGCTAAGTGTTCCATCAGTGAATGTGAATTTGTTTCAGGAGTAAAACAACTGGCAGTGAGAAGTCTCTGGATATGCAAACAAGTTTACCTGAACAAATTGTTTGGAGATGGAGTCTCCATTCTACTGGGAGCGTAGGTTTGTGACCTCAGAACCTTCCGACTCCAAAGGAGGAGGTGGTAGGAGAGTTGCAACATGCAATGGGAGTGCAGACCACCATGTAGGTTGAAGTACACAATGGTCACAGTGTTGTCCATTCTGAGCAGCGTGTGCTTGCCTTGTAAGTGCCCTTTAAGATGGTTCAAGGCAAGACACAATGCTAACAACTAGAGAAATGCAAGGTCTGACCACTAGGTAAAGGTTTGGTGACAGGCCGGTGTAACTTGGATCCTGTAAATGCCTGTAAATGCCACGCCCATCTCATGAAGCCAATGTTGAAGCGGCCTCATTTGAAGGAGCCCCAGCGGTGTAACTGCCGCTGCAGTTCATATGCCCCAGGAGCCTCTGCTTCAGTGGGACCTCTATCCTGTCCTTGAATGTATTCAAGCAGTTCAGCACTGACCAAGCATGTTCCTGCCACTTTCTGCCATCAGGACGAACACTAGACCACAGCAGAGGCAATGGAGCTCCACCCCCTGGAGGAAACAAAGCCCAGCCCGCAGATCCAAGATGGTCATCTTCCAGCAATGGTAACATGTCTCATCCAAGAACACCACCTCAGCGCATTCAATGCCCAGACACGCGAGGCAGCGACCGTGACCATCACCTGGCACCAGGTATCGACTGCATCCAGAAATGCACAGGTGAAACAGCATCTTTAAAAAATGATCCATCATTTTTACAAAGATGAACCCATGTAAGCTCTTTTAAAGAAATAAGCTCTTTCAAGGAGATACTCTTTTAGATGCTGAGATGCACAGGGGAGATGGTCGTTTGCAGCACAACAAGGTAAAGTGCAGCCTGTAGTGTGCAACCCACTTGACACAGAAATGACCACCGCTGAAGTGCCCTCCGCCAACAAAAGAAGTTCCCTAGTGTGCGCTAAACTCATCACACACAAAGCAGTTGGTATAGGAACAAAACGATGTTGTAGCTCAGCTCAGAAGCGAAAAGCTGTTATGCATTGCACTTGCTGCCTTTTTATGCTCACGCTGTGATCAGCGGCAGCTGGATGCAGTTATTATATTTATAACTGTCTGTCTATCTATATTTCTTAAATGTTTTATGTCTTTAAAGCCCCTTTCACACTGCACGTCGGACCCGCAATATTCCCGTAACATTTCCTGGTCGCCTTCTGTGTGAAAGCAATCACGTCCCAGAATTGATTACCGAATTGAACCCGTGTCGGGGACCTAGTAACATTGCGGTAATCGATCCGGAACGAGCGCTGTGTGAACAAAAGCCAGATCTAATTCCGTATCGAAGTGATGGCGCGCGTTATCGCGCGACTCGTTTACCGGCTGTTTTGAAGGAAGATCAATTTCACGACAAAAAACATATGTGCAAACTGTAATGAAGCAGAGATCAGTTAGTTCCTCACTTTCCGCACTGATGCCGAGATCGTTTGCTTGCTTCAGTTAAAGTATAACGTGCCAAGCGTTGTCGACTCGTACATTACACGTCACGCGCTGATGTCACGTGTCGTTACGGGATCTTCAAGGGTTGTGTGTGAAAGCACGCACATATACCGGGTCATCACTGGCAGTGTGAAAGTGCCAAATCTAGTGACCAGGGAACAATTACAGGAACACTTTACCCCTGTATTTGCCGGAATGGCAGTGTGAAAGGGGCTTTAGTCACTTGCCTGATTAAATAAATGTTGATAATTGCATTTTATTTTTTAAGTAAATATATGCCCCCCCCCTCCCCCACACACACACACACACATTATTTACTTGATAGAGCATGATCAAAGCACTTTTTTTTATAAAGCAGTGACCTCTATACTGAATTCGATTATTTTTCTGTTAAATTCATGTGATAAAAAAACCCTTAATACCACAAATTGTCTAATGATTTTCTTTCATGCCCCCTCATGTTAATTACAACCGGAAACATCACAACTTTCCCCGACCTGTCTTGAGAGCAGTCCATTTATGTCGTACATCTCGTAAGTGCTCGTACATCTTCAAATCAGAAGTAAGGGCCAAAGGAAGCAGGAAATAAAGAATAAGAAAAGATTGTACTGAATATTTCTATAGCAGAGGTCATTAATGAGCATTGCTCATGCTGCCATAGCAACCATTAGCGCAGTAATGTCACTAATAGCATTGGAGACAGAGCATGGGAGTGATGTGAAAATTATTGTCAGATTCAATTAGGATCCTTCGTAAGTACCCAGCAGGTCCTGTCCGTAGCCATCATTGGTTATACCCTTAATTAGGGGTGCAGAAATGTGTGAAAATGCTTCCAGAGTCAAAAAAAAAAAAAACACCGGAACACTATTACTTATTAGAAATTACATTCATCCAAGTATATTAATAATAGCACAAGACAGAAGACTTGAAGGGATAGTTTACCCCAAAATGAAAAAAGTCCTTATTTACTCACCCTCATGTTGTTCCAGATATGTATACATTTCTTTATTCTGTTGAACACAAAATAAGTTATTTTTAACAATGTGGATAACCAACGAGTTTTTTATAACCATTGACTTCCACTGACTTTTCCCCCTCAGTGGCTACCAAAAACTGTCCGGTTAACAAAATTATTCCAAGTTCTTCCCTTTTATTCCAAGTTGGGGCAAAATGTATGTGTTTGACTTGAAGCAGCACCACACAGACCGACTGGCATACAACATCAAGGGTTTGTGTACTTGAAAGTTTCATGGTTCAAGGTACTTTAAAAAATGTATATGTGTATGCTCCTAAAATAAAAGTTCATAAAGATGTGATGCATTGCTTTGTTAATATGACTCATCATATACAGTCTCTTTAATGATATGATCAAGTATTTTCCATTGTCGTATTGTGAAAAAATTCACAATAAATTGTAATATCGAATTGCAATAGTTAAATAATCACGGTACTCAATTATTGCAACATGCATTGAATCGGCATTGATCGGGATAGTATTGAATCTGCAGATTAGCGTATCATCCCAGCCATACATTTTACGAAGATACAAGAATATTTTGTGCGGAAAGAAAACAAAAAATAACTACTTTATTAAAATTCTTCTCTTCCACATCACCGTTCTCAGCCATTATAAAGAGTTCCACAACACATGAAGGATTGTTGAATAAAATTACTGTTGAATCAATGGCACATGGACTATATTAACAATTTCATTAATACCTTTATGGAACTATGGACATTTCAGTTACATTGTTGTCTATGCATGGCCAGAAAGCTCTGGGGTTTCAAAGATGAACGAAGACCTTACGGTTTAAAACGACATGGGAGTGAGTAATTGATTAAATTTCATTTTCACTATCCATTTTAAATTATTTCTGAAGAACTGGGTTTATATAGCATGCAAATTAAAAATATGTTGATATCAACTGGAAATCACACGCTGCTGTCTGCACAGGTGGTTGGTGTGGCAGCAAGTGAAACTATAAATATTTTACTGGATTGAGTGGTGGCATCAGATTGGTGATTCATGTTTGTTTAACATGTTTGGACACTATGGAATGTGGGCGGCAGCAGGCCTGCCACATAAAAACAGACAACTAGAAAGTGGCATAGCTGTGGCCAGACGTTGATGGTACTGGCAACTTGTATCAGACCCTCACACCACCCCAAACTTTGCAGAGTAGCTTTCTACAATATACTACGAGACGTAGTTTATATGGCCAGGTTACTACAATTTAATGATCACTCCATTCAACAAAATCCTGCTTGTGGCACCATATCAGATTTCTGGCAAAAAAGTCTCTGAGTCTTTACTACAGCAGTGCAGGGTTTCAAACCTAGCTTTGTGGTCACAGCGTGTTCAAGACCCATTATAAAACCAGCTTGGATATTTGTTGAACGCTTTCTGATTCATTTACTCAGAATTCAAGGAATGTTACACCGTCTAATCTGAAAACCAGCAAACCCTTTGTATAGCATGGATTTAAAACTGTGATAAGGGTTTGAGTTGAGGTCCTCACCTCGGTACAGTAATTAGACGTGCCTTATTATGTGTTCTCGCTCCCTGTCCGAGAGGTCGGAAATGACATATTTTGTTAATTTGCAACCAATTTTCCTCCTCAGGCAAATTAATCACATTGTTTGACCACCCCTGACATTTTGTTTCCTTGGTTAATGAGCCAAGACCTTAGACCTCTGAGATTTTACTGAGGCCAGTCTGAAGAAGACTCATTTCTGTGATTTGGTATTACATGCAAGCTAGTCTTTATGTAACAAAATAGTATATCAAGTATGCTGGGCAATGATTCATGTTCATTCTGAAAGAGTCGTAACATTCATCACTCTCACTAGATTCTGGCCATGTGCCTTTATCTTCACAAAGACAATGCAGGAACCCAGAAGTATGAAGACCATGCCTGGGTGGAGTGCCTCTCCCTTGGGATTCTATGGTCTGGGAACCAGTAAGTCGTGGATTTTCCTCTGGGACTTACTGGTTTTTAGACTGGGTGCAGTCTTGTGGTTGTTGAGAAGCTAATTGTTCTAGTTGTCTAATGATCCTTATTTATTTGCACAAGACAAAAGTTTGTGTGCTTGTGTGTTTGTGGTAATTTGAGGACCTTTGTGACTGCATGTAGATTTCTATAATGTTTTTTTTTTTTTTAATAGTACTGGACAAGTTCTTAAAAAACTTTATGTATGCAAACTGTAATTTAATTCTGCAAGATATATGGGGATGTTGACAAAAAAGTAATGTTGGTAAGTAAGAAGAAACTGAGACAACCTCATTGTAAAACATAGTACATTAAGTATGGTTATAGCACACATAGATTTTCATTTGTATGTACAGAAATTGATAATTAATGTTTGTATATTCTTGATCAGCTTTAAAATACAGTTGCCCAGTAGTGCAAAACACAACAAAATCTCTGTGACTTGTTTCAATTGTGTTGTGCTAATGTCGTTGTGGTGTATTTCCTTTGTATTTTGACATATTTTTATTGGGTTGTGGCTGGTTTCCATTGAGTTGCGACTTGCTTCCATTGTATTATGACTTGTTTCCATTGTGTTACTACTTTATTCTGTTGTGTTGTGCTAATGTCATTGCATTGCGGCTTGTTTCCTTTGTGTTGTGCTAATTTCATTAAGTTGTGACTTGTTTCTGTTGTGTTATGACTTGTTTACATTGGGCTGCAACTTGTTTCCATTGTATTGCGACATGTTTTTGATGTGGTAGGACTTGTTTTAATTGTGTTGATCTAATTTTGTTGTGTTGCTGCTTGTTTTCATTGTGTTGCAAATCGTTTCTCCTGTGTTAGGATTAGTTTTCGTTGTGTCATGCTTTTTTTGTTGTATTACGACAAGCTTCTGTTGTATTGTGCTAATTTTGTTATGTTCTGGCTTGTTTTTGTTGTGTTGTGGATATTTCATTGTTTTGCACCACTGGGTCAACGTATTAAATGAATAATCCAGGATCACTACAAGTTAAGCAAAATTAATACTATTTGTGGCACATTGTTGATTACTGTATAAAATAACTTTGAATTGTCCCTTATTTTCTAACTTACATTATAAATGCCTCATTGTACCTTTTATTTATTTTTGTTTATTTTTTGTCTCACAAATACTATCAGTTGAACCTTACTTGTATTGAAACTGAAATATTCTTTTAAGAGTTGGGTTATAGGCTCAAAAATCTATTAATAAAAAGCTATTGAAAATGTATTTAGCAGTAAAATGTAACAGTATTTTTTTATAATATAAATGTATAAAGCTGACTTGAGAGAATATTCTGCCACTGAATCAAGTATGCAGTATATTTAAGCACATTGAAGGAGGTATGGCAAGGGTTTATTCGACTCATGTTAAAACAGCACATTATGTGTGAGGGCTGGACCCCCAAATGGTGCATATCAAATGACCTCAATTACTCCAGACTGCCGTCCACAACACAACATGCTGCACTTTGCACGAAAGCATCTCATTTGAAGTGCACGCTTGCAAATTATTCCAGAGCCAAAACCAAAATTATATGAACTGCAACAAATCTACGGGTTTGTGTGGATGGTAAATTCCTTCAATTCTTGTGGGCACTTCTGAAGGTTTCATTTTTATAAAAAGCATTTGTGGCAGCTGAGCAGGACGGGTGCATTGTAATTGGCTGCATATAAAGCAGACAGAGATTGAAGCAATCTTCGTCTTGGTGGTCACAATAAATGTCCTGCAGACATTGAAGCCATTTTTTGTCATTGTTTGAAAACTAAAGCAAATTATTGCTTCTTTTTAACTCTACTGGGCAACTTTACAGATGCAGTTTGCAAAAAGCAGCTATTTGGTTCGTCATGTTCATTTATAAATCAATAGACATAAATCAAATGTGCATGGCAGTTACTGTACCAATAGAAAGATACAGCTGTCATGGTTGTCACTCAATTAGATGGACAGCAGGAGCTCATTAGAGTTTAGCCCATCTAATATTATTATGGATAAATAAAGAGGTCTACATATACCTGTTATTATCCCATTATGCAACCTGACCCTGTCCTGCAGTCTTCAGAACATTTAGACCTCAACTGTTAGCTCTGAGTCATATTTATAACTCTCTCCCTTGTGACTAATAGTATGTCCTAAGCAGACAGCATATGTCAGTGAGAAGCTGAGAGATGCCCAGGCCAAAAATGGCCACTAGCCTCTCCTTTCGCTTTAACACTATTTACAGAGGCAGTACACACGAGCCTGAGCTTTAGCTGATATATAGAAAGTGTTCCCAGAAACTGGCTGCAATTTCTGTTGATGCCCAGTGGAACCAGCTCAGGCTGCTCTCGCCCAACTCTGTGCCGCACACACCCTTTCACACAAATGCTCAATTCTAGACCTCCTACAGAAACTGTGGTCCATTCTGTCCAATTGCAGTCACATTTGGCCTTCTTTAAAGGCGAAATAACACAAAGGCACAAATTATGAACCAGCTTTTTTTTGTTAGTTTATTTGTTTTGAGGCTGTTTCTTAGCTTACTTTGGTTACTTTGGTTTGCTGGCAAACAAGTTACATTTTCATGTATTTTTTTTTTTTTTTATCCTATAATACCTTGGAATTGTTATCCTAATTTTACTTTAAATTTTATTTAATTATTATATACATATAATATATATATATATATATATATATATATATATATATATATATATATATATATATATATTTTTTTTTTTTTTTTTTTTATTCTTAAACAAAAATTTTAAGGGGTCATATGATGCGATTAAAATGTTTCCTTTTTCTTTGGAGTGTTACAAGCTCTTGGTGCATGGAGAATATGTGTCAAGTTGCGAAGACTAAAGTCTCAAATCGATTATAAATATTCTTTATCAAAGTTAATATTCTGCCACGCCCCCCTAAAACAGCTCATTCAAACACTCCCCCACATGTCCATGTCATTATTTGGAAATATGTGTGTAATGCCACCCAAATGTTCACGCAAATAAAGAAGGCATGGTTTCAGATTCCGCAGTTAGTGTTGAAGCAGCCATGTCGGGGAGATGCTGTGTGTATCTAAGTGAAAGCAAAAGCACTTTATTAGGCCTTCCGAAAATAGATGCATTTCCGATGCATGGTTACGATGTTCGGCAAATCACAATGCATTGGGTCAGCTGGCCAATCAGAGCAGACTGCGCTTGTCAGAAGGAGGGACTTTGTAGAAAACGACACATTTGAGAGAAGCGGGTTATAAAGGACCTACAATAATCTACAGTATTTGAAAAAGAATGTGTTTTTTTTATTATTATTATTATTTTTTTTTTTACTTTAAAGCATGTCATCATATTCTGTTACACCAAATAATGATCTTTAAAAAAAGCATAATATGACCCCTTTAAATAATCTAAGAATAGTCTTTACTTTCAAATACACAATGCAAGTGCTACTTTGTATGCAGTGTTTATTGTAGTACTTTTATATAGCCTAATATATTAGTTTTTATTCATATTTTAAAAGTATATTTTTATTTTCAGTTTAATTTATAATTTTCGTTGTATTACTATTTTAGTGTGTTCTTTTTTTATTACTAATTAGTGTTTTTTCAGTTCTAGTTTTACATTTATTTTATTTGAGTTTTTATTTATTTACTTATTTATGTTTTATTTTATTTCAGCTTAATTTAAAATAGCAAAATGTTTTTGATACTTTTGGTTTCAGTTTTAGCTAAAGACAATAACCCTGTTTAATTGTTGTTGTAATGTACCCACAGTGTAGCTCCCTCTAAAGTAGAGAAATACAGGAAGCTTGACTGATGTATGATGAAGAACGTGTTGGAAAAGTGCAGTTGTGCTTAAGCCACAGGCTCGGTAACCTTGGTTTCACATACTACTCATTGCAAATATTGTGCTATTTGGATCATCGTGGAGCATTACAGAGTGCTTAGGGTGTAATAATTTTAAATGACCAAATCCAGGGATTTCATCTACATAACAAAGGAAACCGGTTACCACATTTGCTTCCTTGGAAACAAATGGATAAACACACTTGTAGATGATGAAGACATTACCACCTCATAATGCAAGTATACATATATATTCTTTAGTTTTTTCAGAATATCTGTTTTGTATAGGTACAGTAGGTGTATCATTTCAGACCAAGTGGCAAACAAAGTACTTCTGCCAAAAAGCTGTTAGTCAGTCTGCGCCAGCGATCCTTTCCTCATTCTGCATGTCAGCCTAACATACGGAATAGTCGTTCTCTGCGAGATACCGTCTCGGCCCACCGGTGCCGGGCTTTCCCTGCAAGCTGTGCTCTGTTTCTCTGCCAGCAGAAGAAGTCAGAGACCTTCTCTCAACCCAGGGAACCGGACATTGAACAAAAACCAGAACTCTAGACCCAGACAGCAACATAAAACTGAAGGACATTAAAAGTCCATTTCCACAACTGCAATAAGACAGATTTTTCTTTTTCATCCAAATGATCTTAGTCTGGATCAAAAAAGTAAAAGTAGTTGGCCCTTTCCAACTTTCAATAGACAAAGAAAGAGACGATTAACTCTGTCGCCTTGTCTCATGGCTAAGCTTTACTGAAAGTATAAATCGGACAGTAAATGTCCTATTCCATTAGTAGTACTTGTAGCCACGAATGTTCATTTTAGAGAATGTTTAAGTATGTTGATTTTTCATTTGCAAGCTCCTTGCACAAAATGAAATTGGTAATTTATAAGAAAGCGAGGGGAAATGAGAATGGCTTTGTGTACACATCCCTCTGGCAAAGCATTTCATAAACTGAGGGGTAATCACAATAATTGTCTGGTGACAGAATATGCTGATTATATGATTATTTATGCATGTAATTGGCATTATTGTTATTTTTAGCTGGAAGTTAATTGCTAATGTAGATCCTGTAATTGGATCAGCATATTGCAACATTGCAATTCTATTAGCTCCTAATAACTGCCACAAAGTGGGAACACTTGGAGTGGGTGGAAGGTGTTTTTTCTCTCTCTCTCTCTCTCTTTCGCTTTCTCGCTCTGTCTCTCTCTTTTTCTTATTTGGAGGCTAAGTATCTGTCTCTGTGGTACAGGAGAAAAATGATAATACTTTAAAGAGTTTAATTAGAAAATATTACAGACTGTTTTGCCAATGGAACCAGGGACATTTTGCACAATATTCAAGGAATCATGTTGTTCTCTTAAGCGCAAATATCCACATATTGTGTTGGAATCCTTTTAACATATATTATTAAGCTGAATTTAATATTAATTGTATCTGAAAGAAGCACTTTATGAGGCATTTAACTGTATTTTCAACACCAAGAAACCTAGAGAGATGCTTACATAAGTTCTCCAACAGTCAACAGATTATTTCAAATGTGACAGCAATATTGTCTTGTTAACAGGGAAAGACACAGAGAAAGCTGGTTTATTGCCTCAATCATTCACAATCAGATCAGAGCAAGTAAAAAGAACAGTGACATCTCGGTCAGAATATAAGAGCATGGATTGAACTCTGTAATGCATCATTTAACAGAGGAAAGCTTTGTTATCAAATGAAGGCATTGGAGCATAAGTCTCTCTGTCACACAGGGGACGGGTCCAGTCTCGCCGCTGATATGAAAGGCTCATTACAGGGCTCTTATCGTCCTGGCATGAAGCTAATTGACAGGGTCTGCTAGTCAGCAGTGATTGTCTCCACCTTCTGCTGTTGGATATCTGTCTTTATCAGTCATCTGATCCTTGACTAGCAGACTGCAAGGAGAAAGGGACAGTCGAGAGTGTGTGGTCTCTCCTCAACTTGTATCTGTCTCTCACTATCCATCGTTCTGTCTTTCTATTTTATGTCTGACAAGAGCTCTCCTGGGATGCTGCCTGTCCAAAAGACTTCAGAAAATATCAAGGAATACCTGTGGACATGAATCTGTGGAATATCTGCAGACTGCTGCTGAGATGTTACAGCATGTGTAGACAGTCATGTCCAAAACTCTGAGACCACGTTTATATATATATATATATATATATATATATATATATATATATATATATGTATATTCAATATATATGTAATTTATAAAAAAAATTGCACCCTCAGATTCCAGATTTTCAAATAGTTGTATCTCAGCCAAATATTATTATGTCCTAACAAAGAATACAGCAATGAAAAAAAAAAAAAAAACCCTTATGAATGGTTTTGTGGTCTAGGGTAACATATATACCTTTAAATAAACAAAGTTTTAATATTCTGAAAAAAAAAAAAGAGAGAAGAGTTAGGTCGTAAAATAAGAAAGAAATTCCCCAGTCTAAAAATAAGCACTCTAAGGGTATAAAAAATGTACTTCGAATTCTTTGGTAATAAATACAGTGTATATGCTTACTAACATACTAAACAAACTAATTTTACTCTTACCTAGAACTTAACATAAAATGATTCAGCTTTTAGTGGCTTTAATATATATATATATATATATATATATATATATATATATATATATATATATATATATATATATATATATATATATATATATATATATATATATATATATATATATAAACTTATTTAGTGTATGTTCATATGTAGACCTACTGCAATATGTTTTAAATATGTATGTAATGAACATTTACTTCAGCCTGCTTTTCAGTAACATATTTTGAAAAATATTTTAACAATTTTATAAATTTTATAAAGTATATAAATTCTCATATACATTGTACAGTACTTCTAAAATATGCAATAGCATTCTTACATTGTACTAATCACAGCCATATGCAGTGTTTTAAGCAAAAACCATCAAATGTTTACTCTATATTCTATAATCTAAATCTAATAATTGTAACTGTAGTTCAAGAAGTGTAAACGTGTATTTTAAATCAAATGTAAATGTGTTAAGTATGTGAGATTAAATTAAACTAAAGGTACTTGATGTGGTTCCATTTTAACATAAAAAAATACTGCATATTAAAATATATTGCAGTTAGCTTAAAAAAAATTATTTTAAGATTATCTTTAATGACACAGCATACTTAAGGGGGGGGGGGGGGGGGTGAAATGCTCGTTTTCACTCAATATCCTGTTAATCTTGAGTACCTATAGAGTAGTACTGCATCCTTCATAACTCCAAAAAGTCTTTAGTTTTATTATATTCATAAGAGAAAGATAGTCTGTACCGATTTTTCCCGGAAAAACACGACCGGCTGGAGGCGTGACGTGTGGGCGGAGCTAAAGAATCACGAGCGCCAGTAGGCTTTTGCGTTGAGAGATTTGGAAGCTGTGACATTACGTGAGGACAAAACCAACCAAAACAAACCATGGCTAACAGTCAGATTCAGCGTATATTTGTGATCCAGAATCTGATCCAGAGGCTGAAATTTAACAAGAGCAGCATCAGCAACAACGTCGCTATGTGGTATGTACTGAAACTGTATATATTTGCTTGGCGGTTTTGGAAAATGACTAAGTTCCACTTTGGCGTCTTTTTTTTTTTTTTTTTTTTTTTAAGCTGTACATGTGGAAAGTGCAGTTTGATGACAACGTCGCATGTTGTTTACTTGATGTGCTTAAGCGGCGATAGCTAAGTTAACAACACAGAGATATTTGAAGCAGTTTTACTCACCGCCTGCGGTTCCAACACACGATCGTGACCCTTTTTCGTTGGGACTGCATTATCCTTGAGAAATAAACGATGTGCAAATCCGGTGTCAAACTGGGCCTTGTTTGTAAAACAAGCATCTTCGAAATGCAGGAGAACAAACACTTGCACAACTCCGTTGATGCTCTTTAAAAATAAACTCCATCCACTGGCCCCTTAATGCTGTTCTTTTCGTAATCTGTGCAGGGTTGTCTTGCCCTGGCAACCAAAAACACACTCCATTTGTGACATTTCACGACGCTCTCGCTCTGATCAGTGAAATGTCTGTGCTCAGCCTCGCTATACGGGAGTGCGCGCTCTTCTGGCAGACGTGCCCTCGGGACCCATATAAGGAAATTCCGCTCCATCTAACGTCACACAGAGCCATACTCGAAAAAAAACTTTCCGAAACTTGTGACAAACCGGAAGGAGTATTTTTGGAACAGAAATACTCCTTCAAACGTACAACTTAATTTTTTAAACTTTGCCAATGTTTAGCATGGGAATCCAACTCTTTAACAGTGTAAAAAACTCAGTATGCATGAAATAGCATTTCACCCCCCCCTTTAAAGTTGTTCCAAAACAACACATTTAATATGCACTTAGTATAGTAGAATTAAAATATAATCAGTGCATAAATATTAGTACAACTTAAGTGTATTCTTTTTCTTTTCTTTTTTCCTTACCTTAGTCTTGTTTACCAAAGCTGCATTTATTTGATCAAAACTACAGTAAAAACTGAAATATTGTTAAAAATTTATAATAAAATGTAATTTATTCCTGTGATGGCAAAGCAAACATTTCAGCAGCTTTGGTAAATAATAAAAAAAGTTAAAAAAAAAAAACATAAGAACAGCATTTATCTGAAATAAGTTTTAGTAACAATGTAAAAGCCATTAATGTCACTTGATAATTTGAATGCATCCTTGCTAAATAATAACTTTTTTAAAGATGTTATTTTGATGACTGCAAATATTTGAATGATTGTGTGCATCTTTCTTTTTTTATGTCAGAAATTCTCAAAAAAAGAAAAAAAAGAAAAAAGCATTTCCATTAGTGGTTTTATTATTTCGGACAACCTTTAACTAATTTTTAAAGTCCTCCACCTCAAGATTGAACCCGTTTCTACAAGTCTACAGTATATGTCCCCCTTCCTCAAATCTTACCCTGGAGGTCCAATGCACTGCAGAGTTTAGCTCCAACCCTGGTTAGAGTCACCTGTCTGCCATTTGCGAATGATCCCAAAGACATTGATTGACACTGATTAGCATGCTCAGGTGTGTTTGATTAGGGTTAGCACTAAACTCTGCAGGAAAGTGGATCTCGAGGTCCAGATTTGAGGATCCCTGGTATATGTTATGTACAGTGGAGGACTTCAAAAGGTTGTTATAAGGAAAGAGAGCTGTGCTCTATTGGTTTTGTGTTTGTTTTCTTTCAAATGGGATTTTTCTCATGTCAGACATGGTATTGTTTCACTCTTAAGGCCTGTTCACACCAAGTACGATAACTATAAAGATAACGATAAACATATAGTTCTAAAAATCATTCTCAATATTAAAGAATAGCGGAGTCCACACCACAACTATAACGATAAAGGCACAGAGAAACGATATTGTTGGGATCACTTTCAGAATGATTTTTTTTTCTGATGAACGATAAAAACAATGCCAACCAATCAGAATCAATCCTGCTGTAATGAGCTCGAGAATTTTAAGTAGCAGACGCGTGTCCTCTTAGAATACACAGACAATATCGTTCGCTGGTGTGGACGCTAATATCGTTATCTTTATAGTTATCTTTATAGTTAGTGTCCACACCAGCGAACGATATCGTCTGTTTATTCTTAGCACACATGCGTCTGCCGCTTTAAATCCTCGAGCTCGTTATAGCAGGATGGATTCTGATTGGATGTCAATATTTGTATCGTTCATCAGCTGGAAAAAAAAAACAGTTCTGAAAATGATTCCAACGATACCGTTTCTCTATGCCTTTATCGTTAGTTGTAGTATGGATTCTGCTATTCTTTAATATGGAGAACGATTTTTAGAACTATATCTTTATAGTTATCTTCATAGTTATCGTGCTTGGTGTGAACGGGCCTTTAGTCAGAATCAGTGTGGAGGTCTGAGTAGATTTGTTTGAAAGTATTGCTGAGTGAGTTGGGTTTGAGTCTTCTTGTGTGTAGGTTTGCACTGACAGTGTGAGGACATGAAAAATACTGTAATAACACCTTGTCATTGTGAACCTAATGATGCATGTCTGTCCCCAGTCCCCAGACTGGCAGGGTGACAGCCTCTCTCTCTTTCCCTCTCTCTCTCTGTCTTTCTTCCACCACCCACCCCGTGTGTGCACACACACATACACAATCAGACTCCATTTTGTGACCAAGAGAAATGACACAGCCATGACATGTTCCCTTATGATGAGAAGTACCCCCATTAAAACACAATTTATTGGTTCCAAAACACAGTAAGAATTTAGCATATCGAGGGAACGCAATAGTAATCGTGTGCACGTTTTAGAACAGTGAGGGAACAAATTAGTAAATCGTGTGCACAATTTATTTATTTTCTTGTATTTCATGTGCAGGGCTCCGTAGTTATGATTCACTTTATCAGAAATAATAATAATAATATTTTTTTTTTTTAAAGAATTGTGTTGATTAGTTGATTAGCCCTAGTAAACCTACTGTATACATTTTTCAATCATATTGGCAATCTTTTTTTTTGTGTGTGTGGATGTAACCAAACACTAGAATTTCCCATGTGATGGCCACTGGTAAAATTTGAATAGCATAGTATGAATATCAGAGATAAAGGAATCATGGCTTAAGAGACCATATTCCGCCAAGTTCTCAAAGGCTGATATTTGCCTCTTCCGTGTAATTAAATTTGTGTTATTACATATACATATACATATTTGTATTGATTACTAAAATATACTGTTTGCCGTTAGCTTAGCAACTATGTAAAATTCAATTGCAAGTTAACTTTCCTGCTCTGTGTGTTCAGTAAAACAGCACTGATTGAGTTTTGTGTTTCTATCATGACAACTCTCGGAGGGAATTGACAATGTTAATTTGTTTGGACTTGGCGGAATAGATATGGTATGCTACTGCTGTGGCAGAGAAAGTACCGAGACTTGCTATTGCCAACACATCCACAACATGCTGCTGTGAGCGTGTAAGAAATGCTGCACCTACACATGTATAACAAAAAATAACCCCAATAAAAAGCATGCATGAATTACCTGTAGCAGATCTATACAGGTGGAGCTGGGGAAGGTGGAGGGTTTCTGAAGCACACTGCAACTGCTACAGCAGGCACTAGCCAAGTATTTGAATGTTGAGCAGCAAGCTCATTGGCTGCTGATACAAAAATAACCAAGCAGCTTGACAGAATATTAAGTATAAACATATATATGTTGCTGTCCATTGATACACTGAAGTCTTGTTGGGAAGTCCGTATTTATGAATTGGGACATTTGGCTCATTAAAATCACTTTAGTTGAAGCAAGATGTATCTATCTATCTATCTATCTATCTATCTATCTATCTATATATATATATATATATATATATATATATATATATAAAAGGCAAGGATTTTGAACTTCTACAAAATGATAAAGAAAGAAACAATTAATAGTGTTGCAAACTCATTTGTAAATTATTCTTTAATACTTGTACAATACTATTGTATTTTTATGCACAACTTATCTAGTATTAATGTAAATGAAGAAAATAATAATTTCAACAAATTTTTACCATCAACTACAGATGTTGCATCCATCGTGTCTGCCATGTTTTCTTTAGGCTAAAAGTAAAATCAGTAGTTTCCCTCAGAGTTTCAAACAATTTTGACTTGAAATCACTGTATGTAAATTGTTCTGAAACTGTCTTAGAAAGCAGTGGGCAGTGAAGTAGCTCACTAGCTACTAAAAGGATTGAGGTTGGTGAAGCTCCGCTCAGACCCTGAGGGTTTGTTTAAACAGCAGGGGCTTGATAAAGCTCAGATGTGAGTCTGCGTCAAAGCTTTAGAGCTGCCCAGCCAAGGTACAAATTCCATAGAACACGAGATTTCTATTAATTAAATCGTAATTGGGTTTTATATATTTATTTGCTTCAGACGTTTGGCAGAACCGAGGAGCGAGATTAGACAGAGATTTACATGTAAAATGTAGGAGATTCATTAGAGTACCTTGGCAAAGATGAAATAATTTGACTGCCTGCAGGGCACACAGATGGCTCTGTATGTTTGCTAATTTGCTCATCTTTCAAGGTCATTAGTTCTATTTGGTGAACTATCAAAAAGTTTATTTGGGGATGGCAAGATTTATGCACAGGGTAAACAAAAACAGTGCCCTTGTTATGACCGCATTGCTGAGATCTTTTGTTATGTTCTTGGAACATACATGCTTAACGGCAGTCATGCCTGTATTCATTATGTTAAAGTTAAATTAAGAGCCATAGATATTGATTTATCTTGCCATAAGAATATATGCAAACAAGTGTGTGTGAGTACCTTTCTCTTACAATGTAAGTGGATAATTACCTTTCAGGTTCGCCGTTCAACACAGGAAAGAAATGTGTAACTGCTGAGGAAAAATCTAAATTTTCATATAATCAATATTATAATCTTCTTCCCTTTCCAAACCCACCCGCTCTCTCAATATTACACTTCTCCCAGGTGGTCTTGCTAGGAAGCTGAGACTGTTTCTTTTTCCCTTTTTTCTAAAATAAGGAAAGAAAGAAATTTGCCATTTTCTCCTCCCTCATTTGAAAGGGCTATTTGTTTTTGCTAGACAGGAAATGAGTTTTGACATAATAGATTTTCGCCATGCATTACATATACTGGAAAAGGGTCGCTCTGAAATAAGGGCTCTCTGCTCTTTGTTTGCTTTAGGGCTAAAGATTGAAGAACTTCTGAATGGGTTTTTAAATTTTCAGCGGCATTATGTATTAAATTGTTCTTAAGGATGTTGTAAAAACCTATAAATAATCTCACCGCTTTTGTACAGTGCATTATGCTCTATTGTGCAGCATGCAAAAAATATTTAATGATTAAATTCTGGTTAGCTAATTTGTACTTTAACCAGATTTTTATATTGTGAGGCTTTATTTTGTCTTTTCTTTTTTTTCTTTTTCTTTCTTTCTTTTTTTTTTTTTAAGTATGATGCTATGGGTTTTGTGCTCTTTGAAGTTGAAAAGAGGCCATACAATTAATCAATTTCCCTGCCTCAAATCTGTTCTCCTAAAATAATGAGGGAAAAGGTTTTATCAATTTAAGTTGATTTTCACTCTGGCCAGTGTTCTCAGTGGAGGACAGGGTGTGAAGCAGTTTCCCCTTTACAGTAATTTATTCTCAATTTTTCCAACCCTTTATCTTCCTTCATTTGTTATGCTTTTGGAGTCATTTCATAGTGCCTGGATATGAGTTTCCTTTGGGAGAGATGATATGGTCAGGGAGATACCATCTGCCCATGGGGGAGGGGTAGACTAGTCATTTTACATTCTGTCTTCATGGTTTAGCTTTAATGACAGACTAAAATGATGGGCTATGCAGAATGTGTAACAAAGCAGGGTGGTGAGAAAAAAGATGGGTGGAACTAGTAAGCACATTTAAAGTAACACTTTCTTCTCTACTTTTGAGTATTCGTAACCTGAGATACAGTGTGACCCTCAAAGAGTGTCGAAGCAAAATTCTTGAAAAAAATCAAGAATTTACTTTTTAGCACTGAATCATCATTTCAGGAATAAAAGATGGTCTTATTTAAGCAACTTTATATCTATGACATAGATAAAGTTTTTAAAATCGGGGCATGATCAGAGAGTTCAATTGCTACCGAGGCATTAAACAGTCTAGGACAATGCATTCTCCTTCAAAATCACACAACTATCGATTTTAAGATGCCTTATATAGAGAATTAGCTGAGAAAGTCTGGGGCTGAGAAACCTAGTTTGATTTTTTTTTTTTTTTTATTGGAAAGTCTTCTTGACATCTAAATATGTCAATATTTGGACTGGTCTTATTTTATTTTATTTATTTGTATTTTATTTTATTAATAAGTGGAACCATTTAACTGCCAATAACCTTGCACTTTAATTTGGCATATGTTTTATTTTATCTTTATTTAATGGTTTATTTTTTCATATTGCTATGACTAAGGCATATTAGTATATGCCAAAGCAGTCTTTAATGAAGGAATCCGAAGGATTATATTGTCCAGGGATTAGATTTTGTTTTCCTTAAAAGCAATTTTTCAGCATTTTTAAAAAATAATTATACTATGTCTTTGCTTTATGTTGCTCTTTCTTAATGCTAATTGGACATACTTCAAAATAGGCCAGTTTTATGCTTCACTGAAGGACTTTTTCTATGAATTTCCCAAGCGACATTCCATAGGTTATGTGACTGAACCCCTCATTCCTCCCTCGTTCACTCAGTGTTCGTTCCAGAATGCTTTCTCTGCATTTCTTGCTGTCCTCATTCGATCTTACCAGCACATAATAACTCTGCCAACGCTGAGGAAAGAAACATAATGCCATTCTTACAGTCATATTAAATCTGCCAAAGTACAGTAAGGAGGGAAAACAGAATAAAATGTTAGGCTTTATATCCTGATTGGGAATATCATGCAGGCAGTGCCTTGCACACAATTAAAGATGCAAAACAAAAGACCGTGAGGACTTCAATACTCATCTTTTTCTTGTCACAGTTATTGTCACACTTGCATTTTCAGCTGAAAGAATGGTATGCAGTGTGGATATGACTGCTTTTCCTTATAGACCACCCCAGTGCGATCACATCTTTGACAGCTGGCTCTATTAGAGGATTATGAACGCGGCTGTGGGCGGCAGAAGGCCATGCTGACAGACCTGTTAGTAAAACCCTATACAAATGACTCCACAAACTATGACACGCCATCTGAGTTCACATGGCCATTCGGCCTGGAATGCAGAACAACGTAGCGTAACGAAGAACTAAAAATACAGCATTGCCACGTGCTTTTTGGCGTGGTTAACCAATAAGAGCACAAAATGGGTAACAGGTGACTACTGACTATCAATCACGTTTTAAAAGGGCCACGAGGAAGTTCAGCGTGAGAAGTGAGGTTATGTGGTCTTTGGCCTGACCATAACAGTTTGGTTGCACAACGGCGGATGAAAGGTGTTTCGGGAACTGTACAGCGCTTGTGACAGTATTGAGGTTTAAGCTGCATGGATGTGCTTGCGCAGCAGTTAGAGTGGTTTATTCAGCAAGTTTTAATTTTAGACTTGAAATCAGGCAACTGATTTCAGAAGTCCTCATTGTGGCATCAATCTGGAGTGATCACCGATTCAGTTTAAAAGCTGAATAAGAAAGAGCTGCACAACCAGAGGAAAAAAAAACAACAACAACAGCAACTGAACTGCTTAATGAAATATGTTTTACACATAAACCTCTTTAAAATAAAACCAAGACCTCTTTATGATGATGATGCTGCTGATAATGATGCATATTATTATTATTATTATTATTATTATTATTATTATTACTATTATTATTATAATTAAAAGTTTTTGTTGCTGAAACTTAAATAAAGAAAAAAATAAACTACAAATGTATTATTTTCATTGAGTTTAACTTGATTTAAAATAAAATAAAAACTGAAATAAAAATAAATAAAACACAACTAATTTAAAAATGAACAAAAAAAGAAAGAAAGAAAAAATAAATGGTCCCTAGCTATGTCTCAAAAACAAATTTTAATTAAATTTTAATTTCCTTTACTTTTTGTTTGAAATATTTTCTCTGTTTACCTAAATGTTATTTTTGTGTGTAGATGATTCCCTTTTTTATTATATTGACTATGCGCACAGTATGTACAATATGGACAATTTAAACAACTACTTGTTTAATGAGATATGTTGCTTCACTTATGCTGTTTTTTCCCCCAAATAGATTCGATTAAATGTCTTGATTCCAACACAAACTGATTAATGAAAAAAAACAAATGTATTAATTAACATATTTGTTTATAATATTTGTTAATTAAAATGAATAATTGTTTAGATGGATAGAGAAAATAATGTGTGACATGCAACACAACAAACAGACATAATAGTATAGCCACAGTGGGCATAAATAATGTATTAATTATTATTGAGATTCACCTGAGACTTCACATGCACCACACAAGTCAAAAAAGGCATTAAAGGGACTTATTTTTAAAAAGTGTAAAAAATAAAAATAAAAATAAAAAAATAGAGAAAAAAACTGTGTGTATTTGTTTTTGGAGTGATTGTGTGCATTGTCATCTATATGTACTCTCTCTCTCTGTGTGTGTGTGTGTTTGTGTGTGTGGTAACTCAGGAGTAGATTGATATCTAGGATGGCTTGTAATGGTTCAGATAGGCCACTCTCACCCACTGTGACAGGGAGATTGGACAGTTAGGAGACAGAGTGCAGGCAGAAAGACCCTTACACAGCCTCATTAGCCATGTAGAGTTATCTCCCAGGTGTCAATACAGAGAGTGCGGCAGAGAGAGATAGCAGGACAACAGGGAGGGGGCCAGGAGGATCTTGACTAAGAGAAACAGGATGACCGAAACCTTAAAGGAAGAAGCTGGTGATAAAAAAAATAGGGAGCCTGCGACTGAAGGCATGGAGAAATGTTGGTGTGGATGAGGTGGGGAGGGGGGCAAACTCTCACACACACATAGATGCGAAAGAAGCTGGCAGACAGTGGAAGAGAGAGGGATAAAACCTCATATACTCGCAAATAGTGGTTTGCTGACAGAAGAAGGGACAAACTCTCACATGTGCACTCTCTTTCTCTTTCTCTTTCTGTCTCTCTCTAACACACACACACACACACAGGAGCTGACAGAGAGAGGTGGCGCTCCCCCACCATCCCAGCACCTGTCACACTTTGAGATAATCATCCATCATGGCCGGCCGTTGGCCTGTGTGGTCCTTTTTAATAGACACTATTGACACTAGTCGTCTCCTCTCCCACCCACAAGCTGTCACCAGGCAGAAGTGATGTTGTGTGCGTGAGAGAGAGAGAGAGAGAGAGAGAGAGAGAGAGAGAGAGAGAGAGAGAGAGAGAGAGAGAGAGAGGAAGAACTCTGGATTTTGTTGCAGACATCAAAACACTGGCAAGGGAATGGTTAAAAAAATTAATGGATGAAATAAATTAGCTGGAGACGGGGTGTTCTCAACTGGGGGAAAAGTGTTTTTTGTTTGTTTTTTACTAATATTTTAAATGCACATAGTTATAGAACAGTAAATTAGTTAAATCCTTGAATCTGATTGGTCAAGCAAGTGTTATGATATGCAGTCTATCTATGAAAAGTTGTATAAGGTGCACTAACATTCAGAAGTTTGGGGTTAGTAATTATTATTATTATTTGGAAATAAATTATTATTTTAAATTATTATTATTTAATGCAAATAAAATTTACTGTAAACATTGTTACCTAATGCATTAACTAAGTTGAACCCTATTGTAAAGTGTTGCCACTGGGCTAGAGTTTAATAAAGGCTGATGTGCCACTATATTTGTGTGGCACATTAATTGAGATGTGTTATGAAGGCACTGACCCTGACATTGAGATGGCCCAGAAGGTGCAGACAGTGGGGGAACACATGAAGCTATTTGAGAGGACTCTAAGTGCTCCATAAAGGACATTTGGCACAAAAACAACTGGCTTTTACATGCAGCCAAAGCATAGTTATACTTAAACTTTGAGCAAACTTTGAGTGATTCAGACTCACAGGTCTAAGAGCGAATGCAGTGTTAATGTGTTTGGCAAGCACTCTTCGTTGACCTTCTCATTGCATACGGGGAAGCAACTGAAACTATAGCTTGCAAAGTTTCAAAGACCTTCTTAATGGAGTTTCTAAAGTGGTGAAGTGTCATGGAATGAAACAAATAAGCATATTATATACAGTATATATATAAATTAATATATAATATATTAAATTGGTCACAATCCATTAAACGTTATACAGGATAATGATCATAAACTATTCATGCTTTAAAAATATACTTCAAATTATTATCTGTTTGGTTTTATTTAACATTGTATTAACATGAAGATCAATCATTTAACTATTTTTATTTTAAAGTTTAAATTAAAAAATAAATAACAAAAACCTGTTGAAATCAGTGTCGCATTTGGATTCATCAGTATATAGTGGAGTAAACTGGATGTGATGAATATTTTTCTGCATCATTACCTCTGGTAAACACTGTCAGTAAGAGCTGTTTATGTGTTAAGATGAGTGGAAGGAGAAAACGTTCCTTTCCTGCACATCCTTTGTCCCACTTCAGAGGATATTATACACATTCATCTTCACAATTTACTCACCGTATTGTTGTTCCATTCCTGCATAACTTTATTTTGCAAAATACAATTTAAAGAATGTCTTACATACATCAATCTATTGTAAATACAATGGAATGTTCTTCAAAATATCTTTTCTGAAGCTAGTTTCTGATGAAGACCATCAGGCGGAGGCTTGAGGAAAATGTCTATAGTTGTTAACAGCTCGTCCAGCTCTAACCTCGGTTGTCCATCTCCAGCATGAGGAGGCCAGACACCCGAGCGGAAGCAGTGGAGGCTAATGGAGGCTCACGGTGGGCCGGCAGGGAAATGAGGGTCTGGGTCTGGGCAAAGGGGCTGGTCCCAGGAGGCTCTGGAAGACTTTAATAGCGGAGCCAGGGAGATGCCTGCCTGCTGTGGTTTCTCGGTTGCAGATGATTTTAGTTTCAGGTGACGTGCATCATGCTCTATTAGCGGCCTCTTCCGACCACAGTTTTCTTTGGCGTGTGAAAGGCGCATTGGAGCTCCGCTCTAGACGTGTAGCTTTTCAACACACGTACACACACATACACACGGGTACACGTTTAGATGCAGGTCTGCATTTCTGCAACCAAACACAGGAACGATAGACTGACACAAACACACGCATACATACCTATGTGCACAAGCTTTCAGCTACTCATATTTCCAACTTCCCTTAAAACACACATAGACACCGGACATACAGTATATATGTGATTTAAAGGAGTGATTCTATCACTTCGAGTCAGTCAAAGAATAAAGGAGTTTGACCGGTGACTCTTAGTCCTCTTATAGGAATAGTTCACTCAAAAATTTAGATTCTGTCCTTATTTAATCACCCTCATGTCATTACATTCCAGACCCATATGCGTTTATTTTTTTATTTTTTTTATTTTTAAGAATCATTAAGCAGCTCTTGTCATACTAGGAAAGTTTAAAGTGATTAGAAAGAAAAATACAAATATAATTAAAAGTGATAAAATTATCCTAAAAGTAGTCCATGTGACTATTGTTGCACACTCATTTAAAACATCACTGTCTGCAAATTCAAATTCAAAATGGCTTTTATCTAAGCTATACTTTTTATAAGTTCAATTACCTGTGAATCAAACCCACGACTGTATTGTTGCTTGCACTACTGTTTGAACTACATAAACACAGAATAAATGAAACATTTCACACAGTATCGTAAGACTATCAGTGTATAAAGACATTATTGCTCCAAAAATTATTGTAAGACATTATTGTCAAATTATCAGTGAATATAAAGACATTATTGCTCCAGAAAAACTATGGTTATAGAACAGGAGTTAAATATATATTTTTGGAGTACTTTTTGGCGCTTAACAGCTGTGGTCACAACAGAGTGTCATTTTATGCATATGGTTTTGGAACAACGTGGGTGAGTAAATAATGAAATAATTTGTGGGTTAAATATTATGTGATGAACAACAGATGATCTCTCCATATGAAATTGAAGGAGGAAATTGAAAAATATGAAATCAATAAAACCAATGTGTTAGCTTATAAAAGTAATATCAAAGATTAGTAACAAGTTAGTTTAGGGACCAATTCCCACTATTAACTAGGTGCTTATTAGCATGCATATTACTAGCATATTGGCTGTTTATTAGGACTTTTAAAGCAAATATTCTGTATAACCATATTCTACGGTACATCCCTAATCCAACCCAGTACCTAAATGAACAACTACCTTACTAACTATTTATAAGCAGTAATCTTGAGATAAAAGAGCAATCTCACATGCACAGGTATGACTAAAACTCTTGTCTTTGGCAGTGGAGCCAGATGAGGGATCAGGCACGTGTGTATTTACACCACACAGAGGTTTGTCCACACGTCCTGTAGCGGCTGTGTGAAGTGGTCGGATGCTGGTCCCTCATGCGGTCCTCGCAAGTCTTCCAAAATCCTGGGTGGCTGTGAATTTCACTGTAGCTCTTTTACCTCCCCTTCTTTCCTTCTTAAACCTAACTCTTTTTTTTTCTCTCTTAATCTAAATGAAGGAAATTTCCTGTCTGAGGCAACTCTTTGTTTGTGTCCTCGGATGAGGTGGGAAAAAATTGTCTGAAAGAGGAGGCAGAGCTCGCATGACACTGCCTAGCTAAACATTAGAGCCTAATGTGCCATCTGAACAGGCCCTGAATGGAAATTTACAGGGGAAGATGTCAAAATGGGCTTCCCTCATTTCATTAAGGTACAACTGTAGAATTAAACCCTGTTTTTTTAGCCTCTCATTAACAGATTATTGCTGAAATGCATTTGAACGCACCTTCTTACCCAGCCATAATGGCATACAGCACCCATGTAGCCATTTGGTGTGTAAACACCCTATACGAGTCACAAAGGATTCACACACAGCAAAGAACTGAATCCAAACACAAAACTGAACTGTTTCTCATCTGAAACTGCTTTCATATTCTAATAAGTGCAGTCAGAACATCAAAGAGCCTTATGCAGATTAAGTCATTAATGTAGAGAACCTGTTATTGAGCTCGCATGTGAGCAGTTACACAGCAGATCATCTGTGCGTCACGCTCCGTGAACCAAAGTGAGAGAAACTGTAGACAAATGAGCCCAGTGGAAACTCTTTTTTTGTTTTTTTTGCGTTTCAAGTGACTGGAACGGGTCGCACGAAGGGTGTCTGTTTACACTTGTCAAGTTTTGAGCTTATATTCTTACAGAGCGTGTCAGGGGCAATGAATAACACGGTTGTGACAATTGGAGCCCACAGTCCGTAACCGAATGGCAGGGAGTGAATGAGTTGTTTGGTCAATACACCAATTCCTTAGCAACCATTTCTGTGGCTAAATGAAGGGAATTTTATGCTCTGGCCCCCACCCAAGGCACACAGAGCTGACTACGACTTCATTGCGGCGAGTATAAAAATAATTTATTCTGGCTAAACCATTTCGCCAAATCTTTTAATCACCGTAAAGGCCTTTCAGTACGTGTTATGTCATTGATTCCTTCGGATGCCTATGTGAAATATTTATGATGTGTTCCTGCGTGGCACATTTAAGGCCGTGATTTATTTTGCAAGGTGGAGAAGGATGCTGTAACACTGGTTTATGTCACAGATGATCCGAAATCGTATTTGACACTCACTGGTGATGCTTCAAGAGCTTGTGAATCATTTGATGTAAATGTCTTTGGAAGTTATTCGCTGGGATTGAACTTTTTAACCGAAGTGGCCTGTGATTCTGGGTCCAAACCTGTGTAATTTCGTTTATAAACAGTAGCCTCAGTGAACCATTGAAACTTGAATCAGTTTGTATCCTTATGTTCAAGAGAGTCATTGCATTTAAAGGCAGCCCAGCCTGTTGGTCTTGGCAGGACGGTGGTTTTTCTCTGCTTGAAATGCAGCGGTTCAAAACCCCACTCAGAGCTTTGATGTGTGACTGTTATAAGTCTGTTCAACTGTAATATATCTCTGTCATGTCTCATAAATTTCCTACACCAGTTCTGTAAAATCAGAAAAATGTCACACATCCGCTACACCCGGTTCACACATACATATTTTTGACATTATCTTGTCTGTATGTGCAGAAAACACATTTTTTTTCTGCCTTTATGAATAATGCAAAGAAATCGCATGCTGTCTCCTATGTTTAAAGAAACGGTCAAAAACATCTCATCTCATTAAGTAACCTTGTTAACCTCCGGTTACAGAGTCACGTGACTCGCGCGGCATATGTTATTTATGTTCTCGGAGCTGGAAGATGTTTGCAGAGAAGGATAATTTGACAGTCCGATAAACCAGCAGACAGACCTATAAACAGTCTGCCTCGTCGCCACAGAGATCTCATTGTCAGTCTTACTGAAACCCTTGTTTCTCACTCCATCCCGACAGCCACGGGGCAATATTTAAGCAGACAGTCAGAAGACGTCCAAATATTGAACAACATTTTCTCTTTATTTCTAACCCTCTGCCTTTTTTTTCTATTACTTCTGTAGCTGATGTTTTTATTTTTTTGGCTAAAACCACAAATCCCAAACAAACAGGACGGCCGAGGAGCGGAGAATGGGCTGACTCATCAGAGAGAGTGAGAGTGAGAGAGATGGAGAAGGGCTCTCCATTCTCGCTGAACCGTAGCAGAGAGGACCGTCCGGTGCGCCGCATACATGTTCATGGACCACCCAGGTCTCTCTACTATAAAGTAATATTGCTTTAGCCACCTCTACTACGCCACTGGTTAGCCTAAAGGTATGAGGTTAACAGAGCTGTCTAGAAAACATTATGCATTCTGAGGAGTACAGACCTCGACAACAGAGCCTTAAGAGGTGCTTAAATACAAGACTAAAACTAGATTAACAAAATAAATAATTCTTATTATTAGAAGAAGTATATATTTGCTTATATATATATAGTCTTGTCTTGTTTTTAAAGTTCCCTTTTCAGTTCATATCTGAAAGTGGTTGCCAATAATTTGATGATTACACATTTCCAGTGTTTGGTGTTGGTGTAGAGTCTCCTCTCTGCAGTAATTGTCTGTCTGTTTTGGTTGGCACTAATGTCATTGCTATTCCTTTTTCTTTTCTTCTGGTGGCCTTTGGGGGAAAGGCTAATATCTTGTGTGTCATCTCACAGCATGAAAACTTTTAGATCTATATAAGGTTACTCATTTCAGAACGTATTTTCTAAGAGAAAGGGAGGGAAAAAATAAATACATTATTTATGAACATATTCCCAGTCCAATGGTTAATTGTTTATCTTTTCACAATTGCTTTGATGTAACCAGAAACGTAATCCATAAAAGAAAGAAGAAAGTTTTCCTGTGTTTTTTTTTCTTTCTTAGATTAATTGTTGCTGCATTTTCCGCTCGTTTCCTTTTAATGATTTGTGACAAGAGGACATATAGGTTATTGTAAAAATGATTCCAGTTTTTCTCTCTATTATGAAGGCGTGCATGGCCCCCAAAGCCTCATCAGCTTTGATTAAGAACAACTCCTCAGCTGCCTACTCTCATTAAGGCTGCCATCCGCTACCACTGTAAACTTATTATATCTCTAGCTCAACTGACCATGTCCAAAGAGTTTTATAATGTAAGAAATTAAACATTCCTGGGTTTGTTTTTGGACTTAAAACACTGCACACTCAGCCTTTTCATGCATAGTGGTGGAGACAAATTCACAGCAGAAGTCAAACACGGATAAAAAGGCTGAAACAACAAAATTATCTGGCAGTACTAACCTTAAAAGGAAAAAAAAGAGAGAGAGAGAAAATTGTCACTTTGCAACTTACAAAATAAAACTATTTTTTGCTTGCCAGGTGCACAATATTAGACGTTCTGTACTAGAGACAACTGTAGTAGTCTCTTAAGGAATATGGTGAGGTCTGTCTCGCCAGCAGAGCTGGCAGAGTGTGTCCAATATATGGCTGCATATACACTGCTGTCTGTTTATGTCAGAATGAGAGATGGGGGATTTTTCTCAATGAGTCTTTTGTTCATACTATGGCAGTAGTTACAGCAGAGCTTACAGTATATGAGCCACATTCAAAGCATTCAAAATGCACTGCAAGAATATGTTAGTGGCATGTATTTTCAGTCATAGTTTATTTATATTTGTTTTATTAATTAGAATTATGTATATAATATGTATTAATTGATCTCGTATATGGTTTTTACTATATGCTAATTTCAATTTAGTGTATACAGTAGAGCTTACATCAGTTAAATATTGACATTAATATCCACAATCGACAGATTTAAAAAAATTCCCTTTTTAAGCCTTTTTGCCCTTTTTGTTCATTAAAAAAGTCTTTCTCATTTAAATTTTTGTTATTTGTCTTATCTTTTATTCTAACATTTATGGACATGTGGAATGTGTAGTCAGTTACTTTATTAAACCATATTTAATACACTGGATCTAATGCAATGAACAATTGTTCAATCAGGCCACCTTTAAAAATGCTGTTGTAGTTACAGTGATACATATTAATCACCTTAATAATTTTTAAGGGAAACACAATGGAAACTGACACATCATTGAAGAAGAAATATATGTATATATATATATATATATATATATATATATATATATATATATATATATATATATATATATATATATATATATATATATATATATATATATAAACCAAGCTTTTTTTGCTCAAAAATTGCTGTGACCTAGTTTGGTCTCCAGACACCTGAGAATTGTGCAAAGGACAGATAAATGACTATGAACTTTTAACATTTTCAGAAAATGAAAGACAAAATTCCACTATTAATGGTTGTACTAGACATGTCCTTAACCATCAAATCACCCCAGACAGCATTACCAGAGCCATTTTCTGGTCTACAGCACAATAAGAGCACAGCCCTGAAGAGTGAAGCGACGGCCCGATGGTACGAGTGCAGAAAGATGTGCCCCAACATGCAAACTCTCAGTTTATCAAGCATAACCCTGTAGAAACGCCTCAACATCTGTGTTCATTTCTCTGCTCAGTGCTCGTTCAGGTAGTTCCCGCTAGCCCCCCTCAGAGATGTGTGGAATATACTCTCTCTCTCCCGCTCTTCTTCTTGCTCACTGTTTGAGTCGTCTTCTGCCTCTCTTTCTCCACGCTTTCATTGTGCTTCTGTGTTTTTTCTCCCTCTGATCTCGTCTCTCCTCTAGACATCAGTGTTGTAGACTACGCAGGGCTCTACGAGTGAGTCTCTCTTTCTAAACCGTTGGCTCATTAAGCAGCATGTTTGTATAGGCAAACTTAGTATTTTTAGTGTGTTGTTTGTTTTACGTGCCCTCTGTTCTCACAGTGGAAGAGAGGATGCGGCTTTTCGCTACGTTACGCTCAAGCCGAGTTCTCTGCGCTTTTGCCACTCTGCAGGGAGGAGAATTGCAAAACTTTTCGCCTCTCATTACGGCTGTGTTTCAGAGCGTCTGGGAACGCTGCGCTGATGGCACGCCTTTGGTCGCTTCCAAAATTACCCCACAGCAGGTTCTGTGATGTGGTGTTTTCTTGTAAACAGGTTTGAGGATGGCTGTTCCATAGGCTTGGAAAAGTAGGTTTAGTGTAAAACTTTCACCGACGTCTGACTCCTCGGCACGCTCACCTCCAGGTGCAGCCTGCGAGCCAGACGCGTTTGCGAAGGCCAAGGTGGGAGTCCTGGTGATCTAGAAGTTTCTCCAACTCAGCAATTACTCTTGCCACTGCACTTTGCAATTAAAACAATTACAATTGGTGTTTAATAAACTGCATTAATCTGTTGTTGCAGATGTGTCACTTTGCATAAGTAAGATGAATGAATTAGATTTATGATTCACTTGGTTTTTGTTTGAATTCATAATTCAGCAATTGATTTTGATTGGTGATTTGATTGGTTTTTATTAAAGGCAATTTGAATAGGTTTTGTTTGTTTATTTGTTTGTTCTGAAATGCATTTATATAAATAATTTTAGGTTTAGGGTTGCAAAAAATGACACACACACACACACACACACACAGACACATATTGGTTTCTGTGAATTGTGGGGACTTTCCATTGACTTCTATTACTTTTATGCTGACCAAATTATCAGATTTATCTTCTATCCCCTAATCCAGAGGTCTCTAACCCTGCTCCTGGAGAGCTACTGTTCTACAGATTTCAGCTCAAACTCTCTCTATATATATATATATAGCTCAGATTATATTTGAGTCTGGGGTAGGTGTAAGTCTTGTCTATGAAACTGGGGTAATGATCCTGGCTATTTTAGCTAGCACATCATATTTTTGTTTAGTTAATGGTTGATTAAGTAGAAAACCCATTTATCGGAAAGAATCACTTTCCTTTAGTCACAAAAGGCATAGAAATAAATATTTAACAAGAAGCTCGTTCTTGTATGTTGTCACAAGACCACATCCTCTTTCTTAGCGGACAACAGACTAAATAATGGGCTTAACCATTTACAGCAGTTTCCTTCACTTTGTGCCTCCAGCAAGTGGCCCGGTAAATATGACGTCTACACAGGCATTGTTACCTCACCCTGTCATAATATGGCAACCTGACAACCTAACCTAAATGAACAGGCCCCTGCTCTGGTCTGGGTTGTACTTAGCCATCTATGACGTAAATATTTCACTTCAGACCCTCTTTGTTGAATTGAGAGATTCCGCCCTGAAGAACACAGCGTTGTCCTTTATCCACCAAACATCACAGTCACATTCAGCAATGACTGCAGTGATCTTTGAGGCTACAAATGATTCATCCTAGTTTGCCTTTTCAAATTATGTTATTCACATGCAGCTTTTTTCCTAAAGATATTGTTCCAGGGCAAACACTTACAGTACAACTTGACTTGTATGAATAGAAGTATCTCCTGAATAGAGAGAGTCTTGCTGGAAGGCGTGCTGTAACCAATCAATACTCCATGGCCTCTCTTGTTGCCTGAGGAAACCACAAGTGCTCTCAGATACCCCAACCTTCATCTCCGGTGAGTAGTTATAGGTTTTCTTAAAGGACCTTAGTTGAATTGTGTAAATCCCATTTAGGTCACTGAACTAAGTAACATGTTGTGTTGTGATTTCTTACTTTATGTACTGAGACCTAGAGGGTAAAATCTATCTATCTATCTATATCTATCTATCTATCTATCTATCTATCTATCTATCTATCTATCTATCTATCTATCTATCTATATTTTAAGATAATTTAATACAGATTGTGTTGTACTTTGTTGAACTTTCTTTGTGTCAAGTAAAAGTAATACAGTTACTCGACTCTCTATATGCTTTACTGGCATTGCTGCATTGATTAGTGCCATTATTAATTGAATTGTTCCATAGGGAGAGCTATTATTTCTTGCATTTACAGGTCAGATTTTTTGAATGTGAAGTTTTGACATCACCAGGTAGACTTATGTGGCAGGACACCTGTAATTTGTATCAAGGTGGAGGTGATGGAGGAGGACGCAAGCGTTGTTGAGATACACAAGGAATATTAAATAGAATAACATGGCCAGACTAGCACAGCGGGTTCTCAGGCCCTCAGTACTTTAACTTTCATTAGCGAGCAATTGGTCATGCTCACAGCAGGGATCGTTTGGCCGACTACGCGGTTGAACATTGTCGGCGGTTCCCGAGAAAGTCGAGATTTTGTTGATTTCTATTTCTCTTTCTTTCACATTCTTCATGTGCTCAGAATGGGACAAAAACAAGAAAATAGATGGAGACCGAACACGGATCTGTGAGATTTAAATGCGGCTTGGGCGCCCTGCTGTGTCCTTGAATATGGCCAGTCACTGAGAGCCGTAGGCGGCTGGTAAAGAGAGGGGGTTGTGTGGAGGGTCCCAGCAGGCCGTTTGTCTGGACGGGGCTGTCTAACCCTCCCCTCCAGCTGGGCAGGGCTGAGAGAAGTAGAGCCCTCACTGACTGATTAGGTCTCATGTAAAGTACCACCTGGGGAGCCTATTAGAAACACCAAAGTCAATGACAACGCAGACGGATGACGCACCTGCACGGCCACTAAGCATGCATGTTCCCTCTATCACTTTGCTATCTGCTGGTCTTCAGTATGGTTCTGCAACCAATGAACTTGACTTGTAGTTGGCACATTTTGATTTATTTTTTAAATACTTGAAAATATATTTAAAATCTCTTTAATTTGACTTAAATTCAAACTAAAGTAGCAACATAAATACAATTTGAATTTGAATGCAAAAGAATATACATAAAATGAATTAAAAATTCAACATAAATTCACAACTTTTTTATAGAAAGTCAAAGTTTATTGCAAACAGTTTATTTTGAAATGCTATTATCAGTGTTCAAAAGAACAGATTTACATTAATTAAAAGTATTTTCTAACATTATAAATGTCTTTACTAACACATTTTAGATCAGTTAAGTGCATTTTTAAAAGTACTAATGTCTTCCAAATAAATAAATATTAACGGTAGTGTACACTAATGTTTTTAACATTCAAGTGAGGATGGATGGATGGATGAATGTGGGGATGAACACTTAATTTCCCAGAATGCACTGCCTTAAATTACAATTCAGTTTTTTTTTTTTTTGTATCTATACAGTCGAATGGAATGCAAGATCTTTGAAGCTCAAAATCTCAAAACTGCTCAGAATGCACATAACCTTAGAATTCCAAGGGGAAGAAATATTAAACTTAATCATAAGCTTAGTGAACAGTTTGGGAGAATTACATTTTTTCCTATACAAAGTGATAGAAGATGCATTTGCATGTCCGAGAGGCATTTCAAAGATGGCCGCCGAGTGACATGACTTGCCTTAAAGGGACTTTGAGCCAGTTCTTCAGGCCCACTTATTAACCTCCTTTCTCTTCCTGTGGCATCTACAGTATAGAACACTGTGACTCTGTTAATCAGGAAGCCGTTGAACAATGAACTTCTGCCCAGCCAGATCTGTGAGCAGTAAAAGACAACCCTTTGTTTCTAAAATAAGAACTGTTTGACATTTGAGAGGAGACACAACCCGTTCCTATGAAGTTTGCCGGCATCAGAGCACAGACCGGAACCCTTCAAGCTATTTCCAGCCTTGGTGAATACCAGTTATTGTGAACGTGTAATTACAGGCCTAGACGCTGCACTTAATTCCCAAACAATATGGTGTACTTATACACAAGGACGTCAAATTATACTCAACCCACCATCTAAAAAATGCTGTCAGAGCGTGGATGCCAAAACTACCGTACAGTGGCCGCCAAACCCTCTGCCACCACCCTCTTCTGCTTTCTCATTATCCAAAGGCCCTGCTCCACGGCCCTAATGATGATGATGGAGAGGAGGCTGCCTCCGACCGACCACAATCCCTTTCACAGCTCAAACAATGTCATGCCTATAAAACGGTGACTAAAATAGACAACACAACTTGTTTGTTTTAGGAAGAACGTTTCATTTCAGCAAAGTGGGGTTTCAGAAAATTGATTTTGAACCTATTGGAACAACCTTGTTTTTATCAGTCATGAAGTAATCAGGTTGTTTTGAACAGTCATCTAGTTTTAGCAGCTTGCCAACAATATGAGAGATGTGCAATCCTGCTCGAACTGCCCTTAAAAATAGAAGGACCATCATAACACAGCAGAAAATTGTGCTATTTAAAAACCTTAGCTAGGCCTATGTTTTTGTAGTGAAAATGAATTGTCTCCTCATATAGCTAATGCCATTTACTTACAAGGGACTCCTGGGTCTCATTTTGAATATAGTAATGGTGGACAATGACAGTTTGTTCTGGGTCGCTTCTCCTCTGAAATCTGAGTTAATGTGTTTGCTTTGGCTCCCCGATCATTTTAGTTCTAACCTGCTCTGGTGTCAGGAGGACTGTATTGAGTCTCCCTCAGTTTTTAGAGGAAATGACAAATAAGTACTTCCATGAGACTGTAGAAGAAGCTAAATGTGAAGGGACATGTATTAGAGGTTTCAGGACAGGAAATAGGAGGGACGTATTATGGTGTCATACAAAGGATTGTGTGTTTCAAGCGTAGTGCCTAGCGCCCAGCTTTTTCAGGGGAATTGAGAGCATTCTGGGACTTGTTTTTTTTTCTTTTCCCCTTGAGTTTTGTCTCTGTTACTTGGACAAGCCAATGAGGTTCCTGGATTGCCAAGGAGCCCAACAACAAACCCCTATAATTTCCCCTATGCCTCACCAGAATCTTGTGTCCTTCAAAGGACGTCTGAAAGGGAAGCCTGTTTAAAAGGCCCAGTGTTTATCCTCGGAGCCCATTTTGGTAAGAAAAGTCAGCCCTCTGCCCTTAATTGGTGGAAACGTTAGCAGCATTTGGGTTCAGTGTACATCGTAGAGGGCAGCAGGCAGATGACAGTCGCCATATTGCCAGCCTATTGGCTCGGGTCTCGTCTGTGCCACCAAGCTGGAGAGGCTGCCAGTCAGCATTAGGCCAAGGATTCCCCGAAGAGACAGCCATTTCACACAACCAAGAAATTATGCCGTTTGAGAGCAGAATTTGATAATATGCTTATTTTCTCCGCACAGCCGCAGGGAGAGAGACAGAAAGGGGAGTGGTGGAATTATATGCTACGTTAACTTCGGAGACATCTCTAAGGCGGTGAAAAAACGTCGGAGAGCGTTTTTCTTTTCTCAGACTGGCTGCTGTGAATTGAGAGAGAGTCACTGTGACTTAAATGTCTCTGGAGACTCATACACCCTAGTTCTTTCTGTCCTCTAGAAAATGTGCATGTGGTTTGTGTTCTTTGAAGTGACACAACTTGGCTCTTGGATTGAAAGAATACGCTCATTTTGCATCCTTGGAGTTGCTGTAATGCAGCAGAGGTTTGCTTTGAAGAGTAACTAAATTAATTATAAAATCAGAGAACACAGGTTTTCAGTTTTTATATCGATTCAGTGAAAAGACTGAGAAAATGAAAGCGTGTTAAAAATGAAACTTTTCCAGATTATTGTCATGATGATTTTCCCTCTGCACATCAGGTAAATATTTACCATCACATTTACTTTTGGGATCCAGATATGATTATGTACACACAACATTCCCGTACATCCTCAGGTGGAATAAAATGGTCACATACTAAACTGGACGCTTGCCGCAAATTAGACACAGGTAAACAGATTTCTGATTGGTCCAGGGTTCATACTGAAATGCTAAATGTAGAGTCCGGCCTCTCTAGAAATCAACACAAGATAGTAGCTGTCTCCCGCAGCTCTGGCATGCAGACGACTAACCATGGCAATACCATGTGGCTTTTCTTGCTTGAATACAGTTATTGAGCACTGAATTCCAGTGTGTACTGGACTATACTGCACGGTTAAAAGCAACAGGGGCTCTTCAAGGTAAACATTAGTGCCTGCCAAACGAAGTCATGCATTTTGATTTCATTTCTTTTCTGTGGTTCTGCTTTGACATTGATGTCTTGATTCTAACAGACATGTGTTTTGTTGAAATTACACTCTTACACCAGAATAACTAGGTCAAATATGAGCTGTCAGAAAGTCTTTCTTTATGGTTCCAAGCCTGAAATGAAAAAGAGATTTGTCCGAAAAAAACAGGTTAGGCTTGAAAACACTTCAGATTACACAGAATTAGTCATCAACGAGCAATCAAGCTTCATTTCCGAGACATAAAACAGGATTAGATTGAAATGCCATCGCTAATAATTACACATTTTTACCATGGATGTATTAATTTATTGAAACTGTGAAATGGTGAAATAAGCACCACTGATATGTGCAATTCATCCTAACACTGAGGAAAACTAGCTTCAGAGCAATCATCTGAGGCACATTTGGACATAACTAAAAGATCAACACAAGGCTGTGGAGAAGACAAACAAATGCTGGAAAAACAAACAAAACCACAATGTGCTGTTGCCGGGCGGCTTTATCTCCATGTGTTCCTGTTTGTTTGTTCTGTTGAGCAGAGGGCTGTGGATAAAATGTCATGAAATGATAAGTGAAGAGCTCTTGATTGCACAGCACTGTCACTCTAGGCATCACAGGTCTCATATGGCTAATGAAAATCGTAGCAGGAGACATATGCAATTTTGGTTTAGAGTTTACCTGATCTGTTCATGTGCAAACAAGAACAGAAGCTAAAATGCCATTGGTCCTCCATCCATTTATTTTGATTAGATCTCACTGATGTCAGATATATATGGCGATGACAGTTTAAGAATATCAGTGCCCCACAGGACGCAATCAAAAAATCCATGAGGGACAGGCTGGCTATCCTTTCGCCAGGCCATAATGGGGTCACCTGGGAAAACCTGTTGAGTTTGACAGGGTGAATAAGTCCCAGAATGGCTAATGGCAGTTTGTAAAATAAAAAATAGACAAATATCCCAGCCAAGACTGAATGTTTAGAATGTTTTAGATTTTTATTAAAGGAGTAATCCATGAGAGGGTGTCCATTAGCTTAATCACCAATTAATTTTGGTGATGCAAAGTTAACTGAAAAAAAAGAAGAAAATAAAATATTGTAGACTTGCTGCATTCATATAGAATCCATTGCATGATCAGAACTGTTTTTTTCACAGTGACTTTGAATGTAGTGTCTCCAATCAGATTTTACTATATGTTTAATAAAATCACTTTAAATGTTTTTGCCTCTGTAAGTTCAACCAAAAATGAAATGTCTGTCATTATTTACTCACGCTCATTTTGTTCATTTTGGTCTGTTCCTCACCAGTGTGGCTTCAGAAGACTTTGAATAGGTCATGTGGACCACATTTATGATCATTTTATGGTGCTTCTGTTTCCTGTTTGAAGCTTGAAAGCTTCAGTCCTCATGCATTGTATTTGAATCCACTACCAGCACAGTCTTCAAAATGTCTTATTTTGTGTTCAGTTGAGGAAAAAAGTGAAGAGGTTTGAGTGAGTAAATGCTAGATTTTTCATTTGTGGGTGAACTAATCTGAGAAGTTTGGATTTCATTGACCTACATTTTAAAAAGGTGTAACCAAGAAACTTTAATATGAGAAAATTAGTTATATTTACTAATCACCTAATGTCACGATTGTTCAGCGATACAGGAAAAACGGAAAAAAGGATTAAAGTCTGTCTCCCTCCGCGTGGGCTACAGACTTCATCAGGTGCAACAACTGATCAAGAAAACTCATGTATCAGCCAGCTATGGAGCACAGTCCAAATGCTTCAACATTAATCAAACATAATTGGTGCTTAAAGTCTTAAATTATTTATTATTGTGAGATCTGACAGTGCTGCTCAGAAGCAAATTGGGATCATCTTCCATGACCACCAAGGATTTGAAGATTAAGGCAGAACTAAGTTTATTTCCTCCATACGGCTTTTATCCCCGCAAACGAACCGTTTAAACGGATCACCCGCGACAGATAACCGCGTTACTGTAAACGAGAAATGAGGCTGTTCCTCTTAAGATCCTCTTCTCTTTTTCCCCCCCTTCACCCTGGTCTAATTGTGCTGTGGATCCCCGTGGGTTTAGATGTTTGACACTGCGAAATGCTCTTAAATCCTCCTCGCTTCTCTCTTCCTTACGCTGCGTTCCCTATCTAGAGCCAAAAGGATGTATGTCGAATTCGTAAATTTATCACTTTGCAAAACGGTGCATTAAATGAGTACGGACACGCTCTAATTTGAAATGCTGACTTAAGAAAAGAAGTTCTGATGTTTCAAAATGAGTTTGGATCATGGTGCCAACCCTCCCCCCTCGGGCCTCCCCTCACACCCTCCTCTGCCTCTCCTCGGCCTGTCTTTTCGTCTTCCGGCAGCAAATATCTCCAGTCTTTCTCTGGCTCCAGTCAATCTAAAAAGTCTGCTGCTTCCACTCTCTCCAAGTAAGCAACATCCTATCTAATGATGAGCATTTATATGCAGCTGGATAAACTGAAAATTTACATAGATTAATTAATTGAACTGATGCTTTGATGCTGTTATGATGTAAAGAACCCATTATGTTACAGCATATTCAAACATTGCATTACAAGGCACCAGTGGTCGCAGTTTTACTTTACATTTAGATTACTACCAGAGGGAAAACAATCTTGTAAGCCAAATTAATCCATCAAAACTGCTGTTAACTACTACAAAACATGCGGTGTTCGCTTTATTATTTTACAAGTGTAATCCTCTTGTTGCTATTCCGTTGAGAAAACATGAGCCTAATGGCTTTTAAAAATAAGAAACTCAGTGAGAAACTCTGTCAACAAAAGGTCCAAGGAGAGTTGGAATTTATAGTCTAAAATAATGAGATAAATTATCAGTATCTTTTATTTGCAACACATACCTACAAATATTTGTATTTGATTGCAACATTTTCAAAATCCATAACTTCATCACTCCGGGTTGAGTTTTTTATCATTTGTACATTGTGATTAATTAGCTCAAATTTGTAGATCGTTTTACATTCTCAAAAATTGACATGAAGCGGCTGTAACTCGGTTAAAACAATGAGCCAGCTCTGCAAAGCTTACATTAAAAAAAGCTATTTGCTTTCTTTGGCGGTAAGCGTACTTTCCCTCTGATATGTTCCTTCTTGGATTGCAGATAAAGTTGCTGTATAAATCATGCTTTCTGAACCTCTCAAGTCCCAACCCAGGGAAAAGAAATCTGTATAAAGTGTTAGTGAACTTCTGCCATAGATTCAGCATCCTCAAGAGACTTTCAGACAAGACTGTGAAAGGCTTTGATGACAACCAAGACCAAAAGCCCCCTTTTCCCGAACTGATTTACACTGAAAACTTTCTCTCTGTCTGAATCTTTGGTCACCACTGCATTCTTTTATCTCTCTGTTCCCTCCATTTGTTTGGACAGTGTACAGGAACTGCTACATGGCCTAGTCTAGACCCGTAATCTTCCTTGCTTTGTGTGCAAGGTCATGCTGGACACATAATATAGCTTGTCTAGCAAAGCAAGGTCAGAACCAATGGTCTGTATAATAATATAGTGTCTAATACATATCACTGTCCCATTAAATCCATACCCTAAACTAAAACACTGCTGCTTGGGACGTGCTGAAATGATGTACTGTGATTCTGTGGCAGAACCTCCCCTCTTTCCACAAGTAAACAAGCCATAATTAATTGTACAGTGTGTAAATTTAGCCCAGAGGCACGAAGGCCATCTAAACCCCTTACCGCAAGGAAAGGTCTTGGCAAATAGCCACACAATATTTTTAACTTGACCTTTTCCTGTTAGGCCCAACAACTGGGTTCTCTGTGCAGATTCTGTAACTTCCAGACTTTTTCTGTCATTCGAGATTATAATGATCTTGCATTGGCACTGATGTGTTGATGATTTAATATAAATCATGAGTAACACAACAAGATTTTGAATCATATGATGGGCACGACTGTGGCAAAAGTGAGAGCGATGTCATAGATAGCTCTCGCAATGTTTACAGCATGTGCTCTCAATATAGATGGTGTTAAAGGGTATTATGGGAGAGTATTATGGGAGAGCATTTCAATCAGCATGCCGAGACATACTTATGCATTCACCCACTTTCCCTGTGCATGCATTTATGTGAATTGGAGCTAAAATAAAATGGTCTCTAAATTCCTTCATTTTACAAGAAACTGCAGAATTATAAAATGTATTCAAACATACATTAAGCATGCAAGACGCGGGTTAAGTCAAATCATAATGCATTTAAAAATAAAATAATAATTTCTGCAATTTCATTTTCTTTCTCTCTCTTTTTTTCCCAAGTGGCATTGATGGTCTTTCCTGAGGTTAATGTAATGTCAGATGACATGTTGACAGGCTGTTTTATTGGAGTCTTTAAGCAAGATTGCTTAAGACATGAAAAATTTCAGTAAGTTTTTTAGTAATATAATTAGTAAGAAAGTGGATGAGATGATCGGTTCATTAGACCTAAACATTAGACATGTTTCGTTCTGCCATTCTGAAGGTGGCTAGAGTGATCTGTCAGGCCGCATTAAAGAGACATTTGATGTTTGAAATTCATTTAACAACTTATTTTAAGGTGTCCTTATTACATGTTACATGTACTTATAATAATTATAATAATAACAACAAATTATGCATAATTACATACAAGTAACCCTAAGACAAACCCTAATCCTAAACCTAACCTTAACCAAACAATAAGTACATGGTTCATTACTATTACAAGTTATTTAAATGTATAACTACACTGTAACAAGGACATCTTGAAATAAAGTGTACCCAGAATTTCTTAAAAATTCCTTCCTATAGCTAAAACAGTATAGCATGGTGGTAGAAATGCCAAGGTCATGGGTTCAAATCCCAGGACGGTGACGAGTCTGCTTACAGACAGGAGGTAAAAGAGCTGGCTGTCTGGTGCAGTCTCAACAACCTGGAGCTTAACACGCTCAAAACAGTGGAGATGATCGTGGACTTCAGGAGAACCCCCCCTGCACTCCCCCCACTCACCATCATGAACAGCATTGTGACTGCAGTGGAGTCATTCAGGTTCCTGGGAACCACCATCTCTCAGGACCTGAAGTGGGACATTCACATTGACTCCATCGTAAAAAAGGCCCAGCAGAGGTTGTACTTTCTCCGCCAGCTGAGGAAGTTTAACCTGCCACAGGAGCTGCAGAAACAGTTCTACTCCACCATCATTGAATCCATCCTCTGCACTTCAGTAACTGTCTGGTTCAGCTCAGCTTCTAAATCTGACCTCAGAAGACTACAGAGGGTAGTCCGGACTGCTGAGCGAATCATCGGTACTACCCTCCCTTCTATTCAAGAACTGTACTTATCCAGAGTGAGAAAAAGGGCTGTCAAAATCACTCTGGACCCCTCACATCCAGCACACTCCCTCTTTGAACTGTTGCCATCTGGTCGACACTACAGAGCACTGAGCACTAGAACGACCAGACACAGGACCAGTTTCTTCCCTCAGGCAATCCATCTTATGAACAGCTGACAATAATGGCGAACACACTACACTTTATATTTATATACACACACACTTTATTTATCTAACACACATACTTAGTATACACTTAAATTTTGCACACAATATATATGTACATACATAACTTCACTTTGTAATATACCTGCCTACAATTGTCATTTGTATATTGTCATTCACTGTCTACATATTTGTATTTTTTATTCTTTTATTATGTGTTTTATGTTCTGTCGCTGTCATTCTGTTGTACTGCGGAGCTTCTGTCACGAAAACAAATTCCTCGTATGTGTAAACATACCTGGCAATAAAGCTCATTCTGATTCTGATTCTGATTCCGATTCTGAACTGGGGAAAAAAAAATGTACATTGAATACAATGCAAGTCACTTTGAATAAAAGTGTCTGCCAAATTCGTAAACGTAACAATGAATGCGGTTTGAAAGCTGAGACTTTATCAAAAAGTAATGAAACACAAAACATTCAAAATTCTAACTTTTTTTTTTTTTTTTTTTTTTTTTACATACAATGGCTTTTCTAAACAGCTTATTGCAACTTTAGACACAAAATGATGAAGTGTGTTGCATATTACACACTGAATACATATGGTTTAAATAAACTCTTTGCTACGTATGTTCTTTTCTCACATGTCCTATATATCTGAAATTTTGTGAAAAGTAGTGCACCCGGATTTAAAGCAAGTCCAATGTCCTCAAAAACTCGATCAGGTCATCCGGCCTCAGTTTGCTCCTAAATCAGTACAAATGAACTGATTATTTAAGCGCAAAATGCAGTCTGTGCCAGGTGCGTGCTCTCAAAGGTGCGTTAGATGGAGCAAGTCAAGGCGTTAACATAAGGCCGGAGCGTGGATGTAGCAGCAGGGTCTTTGAACCCTCCAGGTGCAGCTGTATGTTGACTGATGGAAACAGGCTTCGGCCTGTGATCTCAATGCCTCGTATGCACCAAACAGGTTCCGAGAGGAAGTTTTGTTACTCTTTGACTTGTTTATCAAAGAATAAGTTACTGAACAATGCATTTTTTTCCAGGAGATAGCTGAGGTCGAGAGTGTGTGTTTCTGTGTGTCTCAGACACTCCAGTGGGGTCTTATTTGGCAGTGGGAGAACACAACTGCATCTTCTGTGAACATCCGCAGGCAAGTTCGCACTGTGTTTTCCTCTGTGTGTACTTGCAAAAACCCTCTTTCTTTGAGCAAAGAGTGTGTGTCAGTAGGTTTACACACATGTGCGAATCCCACTGGGCCTTTAGTCTACGCCAAGCTCCATTTTATCCCCTGTTGTTTTCTATTCAAAAGCTGCTGCCCTTGTCTCCATCTTTGTGCCCACATACTCATTAAAAACAAATATGTCCTCATTAGTGGCAAGGCATAGATTACATGTGTAAACATCAGTCTGCTGAGTGTGTCCGCGCAAACATAACAGCCCTCCTGTCATGGATCTCAAAGCTGTTTTTCATTTTACTTGTTTTATGTCTCATACGGCAGCATGATGAGCGTGGTTATAGAAACGCTTTACCTCTCTTCATTTTCACCTTATTTCCTTTCAAATAAGTCATAGGAAATATAATCAGTGCAGGTTGTAGAACTGGAAAGTGGAACCGTGAAACGGCAGCATAGCTAGAGGGTTCTGTTGGGTCAGTGGGGTTGGGGAAGAGTGTGAGGCAATGGAGGTGAATGAAAAACTGAAGTAAAGCGAGTCAGCTTTTGCCCTCTCTTTACAATTTCCCTTCTCCGGATCCATCCTTTCCCCGCAGCGCACCGCTTCTCTTTCTGGGGGGGGGAATTGTAGAGAGCAAGGAGCAAGTGTTCCATGCGCTCTGCACTTATCGCCTTGGGCCGCGCTGTGATTTCCTCCTCAACCTCTGTGATGCTTCCAGTGTTTCTTCCTGCAGATGTTCAGGAACATCGAAGCTCAAAGCGCAATAGAGTTTCCGAGTCCTTGTGCGACATGGGTTACATTTGTGACGCGTGAAGGTAAGCTCAATTTATCGATAAAATGAGGAGAATGGTGGAAGAAGCAGCAGCTGATTGGAGGGTCACCATGCTGTGCAAAGGACACAGGTTGAGATCAAGGCATGAGCTGTAATTAGCGAGGCAAAGCTCTAAATACGAGCCCCACTGTGTAGTGTGGGGAAGCAACATGTTAATTGCTACCTTTATCAACGAACAAAAATACAGCAGGAAGTGTTCACTCAAACCCTTCGAACACAGAGAGAAGGAAAAACGTTGAGGTGAAGACAATAATGGACAAACTGTGTTTGGCTGAAATTGAATACTGAATGAAAGGCAAAGGGGGATTAAACAATTGCCACATATATGATTAAAAAAGTAATTTATCTTGCATGTTGAAATTATTAATTAGCTCAAATATTACACCAGTCTTATTGCATTTTTGCCTATTATCTATCCTGGTACTCTGCGTATGATAGATTGATTAGTTAACTGAATGCTTTTATTCAACAAGGATGCATTAACACTAAGGACTTTTATAACGGTACAGAATATTTGTATTTTAAATAACTGCTGAAGACTGAAAACTAAAATGCATCATGGTTTCCACAAAATCATTTAGTAGGACAAATGTAAAAGTAAGGAGTAATGACTTTGGAAAATGTAGCTTTGCTGTCACAAGAATACATTTCATTTTCACAGTTATTTTAATTTGTAATTATATTGTATGATACTGCTAATTTTAATTATTTCAAAAACATTATAAAAAATCTTTTTAAACAACGTAAAATATTACTCTGAATCTGAACTCCCCTTTTTTCATGCATCATTTACTTTCATGCCCTCTTTTTTCTTGCACAAGATATACACTTGGTTGTGCTTTCTAAAGACACCTGACTGTGTGACAAGAGTGACTGTGTCAAACTGATGCACTCGTTTTGTCTGCTTCTCATTGACATTTTAACAAAGGTCTCTCATGGGCCCTCCTGACTTGAAATACTTGGCCATGGCCAATGGCATGCCTTCGAGCGACATACTACACTCACTCAACCTCAAGGCTGGTGAAACCCTCTGCAGAGATGTCAGTCATTGATCCCTCTAGTGTGGACATGGTCAGGGGACAGGAATATCATGTCTGGGCTGATTCTGACTTGCCCCTGGAGACTTTAGGCTGGTGTTTTTGTCTTGGGAAGTGGCGCTCACTGCTATGATGGAAGCCAGTCGGTTTGTTGACATGGTGGTATGGAATGTTACACCTTGTCGCGTTGCTCCTGTAGAAGAAATGTCTTTCAGCGACTGTGTAAAAGAGATGCCTCAGGATTTTCTTTGTCAAAGATACATCAAAGGAGGTGTTACAAAAGAGTTTTGAATTGAGAAAGAATTGCTGGGGTCTGTTCTGGTCTTCTCACTCTATATAAAGACAGAGTAGAGCAAACATATAACACTTGTCTAAAACGCTGCGATTTTTAATTCTGGAAACTTTCCGAACACGATAACAAGCTAGCAAAAACTGTAAACAGCCCACTTACCATTAGGTAATTGAAAAGAAAAAAAATTTAGAGTCAGTTTCCCTCTGTGCCACCCTCTCTCCCTTTTTTGACATTTATCTTTGGTTAGAAAAGGCGAGCATGTAAATTGCCAGAGACAAGTGTTTGCAGGATTATCTTTACATACTCTGAGATTAGAGGAGGATGTTACGCCATGGTTGTCGGGAGAAATTAAAATTAATAAAACAAAGGGCTAATGAGAGTGTGGTGGATATCTTAAATACCTTCTGCACCTAGGTTAACTGGGTTTAAAGTCCTTTTGAATTTTATTTTGCTCTACTTAGAAATTCAGCTTTTGAACTGGGTTTAAGAGAAAAAAATTGAACAACTTTATAATAATCTAAATTTATCTAATCAAATCAAATAAATATAATATAATATAATATAATATTATATTATATTATATTATATTATATTATATTATACATATAATATAGTATAATATAATATAATATAAAACATCATATATAATTAGGCAAGCAATTTTTTATCACTTTTTAATGCCTACATTTCAATACATTGTATATTAATGAATAAAGCAGCTTCATTTCAAATTTCTCTGCTCCTGCAAAACACATACATCAGAAAATTACAGAATCATATTTTAATTGCTTGACTCATACTGAAAAAGAATAAAGAAAAACTAAATTCTGCTTAGTTTGAGTGTTAATGCATTTTGAATGTTTTGAATAATTATGCCACTTGTTTTTATACAGTTCCTCAATTGAGTTACATAAGTCATTAAAGTAACAAATTTACAGTTTAATTTTGGTACACTGTTTAATTTACTGTAGAGTCTTTGTTATTCATTTGAATCAGTAACTGCACTCTAGTTTATCTGTGGCAAAAAAGTGCCAAACTAATGCTTTTTGCATTTAGTCAATTGTTTAAGTATAATTGCACTTTATCATGTCTAATGGTTTTTAATGGGTTATGAATAATGGGCTTTTAACAGTTAGACAATATGTCCTTTATTTGCTATGTGCACTATTTTTATAAGCACTGTTTTCTAATGCATATTTTAAATGCAATTCAGATCAATTAAAAAACATAGTGAATTTTAGCTACAGAGAACTACTACAGAATAGCTGCACAGGAGCATAAACTAGATCGATTTGGAAAGTCTTAAAATAAAGTCTTGTGACCAGAATATCTCCCTCTGAGTCTTGCAGACACAGTGTGGAATCTGATGAGTTAGTGTTGCATTTTTGTTTGTGGGTTTGTTGCAAGTGCTGTCCTGGAAATCTCCGCGGCACCATGATATGTAAATATAAACTATGCACTAATATCATAAATGATTCTATTTTAGTCTAAAATAAATGAATTGATTTATTTTACATACAAGATAACCTGTCAATGAAAAAATGTTATCCGCATGTGCATGGCTTCACGGCAACAGTAACTGACTGATTTGTGAAAGGTGTCCGTGAGCATGGCAAACTCTACTGCACTTGAAAGTTCTGTTCATTATCATGTGAGAAACACTTTATGATTGCATCTTTATACTGTGTGAGCCAACCATAATAAACAAGACAGGAACTTCTGAATGATGCCATCAAATAATATTTTTTAACATGCATGCAGAGTTTTGAAGGTGAATTTTTAATAAGAGCCTTGAATTATTTGTCAACCTGCCATTGTTTAATGAATCTCAATAGCGGATTTCAAACAGGTGGTGTAAAACATACTATGCCACTAATATTTTAAACCTAGAAAGTCAGGGACTGAGATGAACATCAGTACGGATCTCAGCACTATTTATTACCCCATTATAAGAGTGCCCTGGAAGAGTGACGTTAAGTATAACACAAACTGTTGGCTTAAAGGATGTCTAACAGATGGCTTACAAAACCCAGGATGTTTTTGAAGGGAAAGACCTCAGCTTACATTATTAAGCTGTCACGTCTGCACATAGCAAATATGCTGGCAGGGATAAAATCAAATGAACAGAGTAGTAGCAGGAAGGGAGCGGTATGGTACAAGGAAAAAAAGCCCCGAACAAATCTTGCTCTTGTTAAGTTAATTCGCAGGTCAGCATTGCGCTTGCCAAAGGTAGTCGATATGAACTTTTTGCATGCATTGAGTTCATCCCCCGTTCCTTACACATCAATATAGCAGCTCATTTAAGCCTTCATTAGACCCGCGGCGAAGCAACCTCAGCCGATGTCATCAAACTCGGGTTCATCTCGCGTGGCCTGGCAGCCTATCGTGCGCAGAGCTGATGGCTTGGAACAGGTATTTGGGACGAAACCGAAAGCAGATGTTTCGCTTTAAGACCTCTCTTAGATGTCTAATGAATCCGAAAGTTAAGGCCCGTTGATCCAGAGCTGTTTGATTTGCCAGTGGAAATGGGGCATCACATTCAAAACGAGCAGCATTACCTAATCACAGTAAGGCAGCATGGGCTGTGGGGGAGTGGTGGGCTGGGGGGAGTTGGGGTAGGAAATGAGTACCTCTAATGCCTCCTGAATGTTGCGAATGAATCACTGGTGCTGCAGAATCCAACTGATGTCTCATTTCTTTTATCCTAACAGGACGTGGAGAGCACTTCAACCTTGCAATCAGGGAGACCTTAGAGAAAATCACTGAGACCTACGCAGACCTTAGAATGTTACCCGTGTTACTGAGCGTGTGTTATGCAAGATTTGTGAAAATGGCATGGCAAATATGTTTGTGTTTGTATGTACCTGGGAGTAGGATACATTTAGGCAATACTGAATGTTTTAAATATATATATATATATATATATATATATATATATATAAAATATTATAGTCATATATTTAGATGGCGTCAACACTTATATATACTTTGTTTAGTAATTTTCATTATTTATTTCTGCCTAAAGTTTTGGTTGACAACAGCAATACTGGTTGAATGCATTAAACATGTTTTTGTTCATTGACGTAAAGCTGAATTAAAAGAAAATTAAAAGTATTAGATTAAAAAAACGTAATCTTTAAAAAGTTAAATGAAAATTAGAAGTGTTGCCTTGCAGGCTAAAGATAAAGATAAAAATCGGTAAAACTGTTAAAACTGAAACACACATAGTCTGAAGTGCATTATATAACAAAAGAGAAAAAAGAAAAGTATATATATATATATATATATCTGATTTAATTTAGATCAGAAGGCCTTCATTACTCCTGCATTTGTATTGGTAGAAGCCACTTAGCATTTTCATGTTTATTAACTGTGCAAGATCTTAGACGTCTGTATGGCACAATATATATGGGTATTTTTATGGGCTCTGTCTACATTAAATAAACTGACGTTTACCCATTTCATAATTAGCTTGTTTGACAATTGTCATTCTGAAGCTTTTCATTGCTGAAGCCTTTCAGACAGAATGTATGAATCTGTTACTCTTTGTTGTTCAAAGTGTGTCATGAACTTCACTCGAACCTGTTCACCCAGCCTTTCAGGTCATTGTCCATCATATTCTCAGAACAGTAGCCAACCCTCAAAACATGCGGTTTGAGCTATTTGCGCTCTCTTTGGTAGTGAAGAGGTGGACACTTTAACCTAATAGACCTTAATGCTTATGGCTCTCAAAGGCAGTAATTGCACCCCATATCTGTCTGCCCTGACCTCTTTCACCACTGCTCTGCTTTTACAAGAGCCACTCTTTCAGCTAAGCAAGTGGACTTACTGCCAGCAAAATGGAGATGTTATGTCTTTTGCAATGTTTTAATATTTTTCTTTCTTTACTTTTTTGTCACTGATGTCTTGGTGATGATTTTTACAGGTAAAAAGGTAATTACTGTAAATATGTTTTTAACACGCAGTTGATTTTAACACATTTTTACAATTTAGCTTTTTAATTTAATTTCTTGAATCCAATGTCATTTTTTATTTTGTCATTTCAAAATCAGAAGAAAGAACACTGGCCGTTTCCTCTATAGCCATGGCAACATGAGTCCACAACATGCTATTGGGGGGAAAAAAACACACACTGTAATTTTAACATACAGAAAGTTATAATAAACATGATTACTGTTCATCAGTTTAGGGAAGTTGAAGAGCCATCCACGTGGTCGTGACCTTTGACATGTCTTACACTTCTGAGCTACCATCCTGATGGCTTCAAGTGTCACTCTGCAGTACCACTAAAACAGCGTCACGCCAGCTATAGTGAGATTAGAAAATTACACAAATGGAAGGGTGGAAAGGTATAATTGAAAATGGCAAAGGGTTGAATGGGGAAGACATTTAAAATGAGTGCTCTTTGCTGTTAGGCTGGCAGGATGTTGGGAAGCCTTGGAGGGGCATGCTAAAGAATCATTACACTTTGTGACAGGGCTCCAGGACAGCGCCCGTCGGAGAAAGCTGGCACGTCGCGCCCAGACAAACAAGAGTGGAGTTTAATCACGGAGATTACTGCACTGCCGCTGCTGCCATGACAGGGACTAATTGAGGAAATACAAGACACCTTCTAATGAACATCTAATTAAAGCCACACAATGTTCCAAGAAGCATCTAGAGGAACTTACGAGGGAAAATAAGACATGGCATGGTGCCTTCTAGAGCGTAAGTAGTGCGTAAGCCGCTTTGTCTCTGTGGCTTGTTTCCCAAAAGCATTGTTATGCCGTACTTAAATAAATCTGGAGGTTTGAGAAAGAGTGATGACTGTCAGCCAGCTGCACCTCCCATTTAAGTGTTCACATTATTATCATTAGCGTTAGCAGTATGGAGTTTAGTTCAATTGTGTGTCCAACTTAGCTTTCAGGTCAATAAAAAATATAAGCTTATCCAAGATCATTACTCCTATATGAAATGTATTTGTTAATGAGTGTTATTTATAAGGGCAAATACTTTTTTTCCATTTAATTATTTTCAATCATTTACGGACATATATATTAACCTGAAAGAGAACCGTGTTTTTTTTGTTTTTTTTTGCAATAGAATTGCCAGTGTTGGATGCTTAAATCCCCTGAGTGCTAAGCTGTCTCCTGAAGGACCTCCTGAGGATACTGTCCTCATGTTGGCCTCCTCTTTAACATTATCGTCTGACATGCATTCAGCTTAACCAGGGTGCCAAGTTGGATGCCAAGAATGTGCCCTTAAATGGTACCATAATTTGGACCACTGCTGGTCCCATTATATTTAGATTCACAGAAGTCTTGGAGTTGCATCAGAAAATGACCCTTAGCAACCAAGGCATGTAACAACATTATTATCTGCATTCTAACAAGACTTTTTGGAGTGCCTTATGACATTGCCATTCAATTCTGTCTTGTATAGGCGACATAACGAAGCCCACTCTGAGGACGTATGCCAATGATGAGACACATTTTCGAGCTGTCACTTTGCTGGTCATTTCACCCTAATTGGGACATCACCGACCTGCTTTCCCTGAAAATATGTCATGGTTTGCCCTTGTAATTATGCTGTACCTGTCAAAGGCTGTAATATAACACCAAACAACTCAACTTTTGCTTGTTTTACCAACATAAAGCTATGTGACCTTATGTGTTCATAATATAACACCATTTTGTCTTTTTGCACCCATTTAGTTCTTGGAATATCACTATGGAACACATTCAGGAAATCCATTGCCAAGTTTGATCTAAATCTTACTGAATTTTCCATTTTACAGCATAAGTTGTTGCTCAAAATTGTGTAATTTTTATTCATGGCCACACAAATGTACTCAAGTAGCTGAATACCACTAAATGTTGGGCTTTCTCTTTTATTTTCCTGAAACGCTGTCCAAGACAGTTGGGGTTATTGGAATGTCTTTCAACAGAGTATATCACCAGAGAAGGATGACAAAAATCAGTCATCTAATTCTATGTGACGATAAATACAGTTTACGTCATTTGGTTACAATTTGTGCATTAATGGATGTTCTTTATTGTGCCTTTCTGGTGATGGGGATAACATTATGACTGTCTTCTGTTGTGTTTTCATACTCAATGCTATATAGGCCCATTCACGCAACTTTTTCTTCTGGATTATTATTATTATTTTTTTTTTTAATCCAAGTACATCTTTAATGCGAATCATATCACTGAGAGTAGTCATCCAGTTGTAGCCAACAACAGGGATCAAGTTGACAAATTACTTATCTAAACTTTAAAAGATGCTAAGTATACCCACCATCACAAATCATACCAACATCACATTCATCTGGGCTGTTTGTCTACATGATTACAAGTGCTAAATTTGTGCAAAAGAAGAGATCTGGACTTCATCTTTGTATAGATTTTCCCTGGCTTTCACCCCAAACAATCTGCCACCAAGACTTAGTCAAGGACAGAGATGTAGCAACAGAAACATCCCTCAGGTTAAAACCCATTTTTACTGATGTTTCAAGTGACAATTTCTCAAATTCAAACCATGAACATTAATTGAGGAACTCTTTAAAAAATCCTGTCCAATTTACCCACAGGAGCTTTAGCGAACGGGATTCACATTATCAAAGAGTTTGCCAATTTTACTCTTTACTTAGCTGCTAATATGTTTGACAAGTCCTTTAAATCGGTGATACAGAGAAGGCCATTTGATTGGACTAGTTGTCACTTTGAAAAGGATGCCTGAGGCTGGTGATTGACTCACTCTAGATGGAATGAGAGAGCTTTGTGAAGGATGCTGCTCTGGAAGTGTCCGTTGGATTAAGAGCTATTATGGGAACATCTATTATGACACCTAAATCATCAGCTGCAAGGCGCAGCCAAATGCGCCATGAAACGGACCCGAGAAGACCTCGCTCCTCACACTCCATCTGTGCTACTTGTCACACGCTTTTCGGCGAGTGGAGACAGAGCTGCTAAGAGAGAGAGAGCTGAAGAGAAACAGAGGGATGTACATATGTAAGCGCTCCATCTATATACATGGCATCCAACGTAGGGCACATGAAAGGGTCTCATTGAGCTACTCGCCTTGGGTGAGATGTGTTTGTTTCCATCAAACACACTTGGGGTCTTTCCAGCGCCCTCCCAAAAATGTCATTTGCTCGTTGTTCTTTTTTTGTCGCATTAATGGAAACTGAGATGTTCTCCATTTGATATGAACGATCTATGTCGAATAAAGTCCCATTATGGGACCTAGCTTATTAAATTTAGTCTTTCGAATAAATCCCGTCTCATATATCAGATGTATAGTACAGAGATAACTTGGAAGAAAGGGCCAATGCCGGGTCTTGCTCCACTTACCTTGAGGTGAGTTCCTTCCATCTAATTAGAAGATAAAAGCTGCCACTTTCACAGCGCTCAGGGCATGCTCGGAGAAACTCGGAGACTGAGTGAAGCAGACAGAGAATGAATGGGGTTGAGTGTGCTCTCAGGTTGCCATGGACACCCGCCAGAGCGTTCAGGTTCGAGTTCTGTAAGCACTGAGTAGACGGAGATGTGTATGAAGAATTGAAAACATGTGCGTTTTCTTAATTAGATGTTGAAAGCATGTGAAGATGCTTATTTTTATTTATCATTATAAAAATAAATAAAACAATTACATAAATTAAATAGGGAGGTTAATAAAAAAGAGATGATTCATACAATAATGCAAACAGCTGACTATATATTTGAATAAAAAGCAGGCAGAGTTAAAATAATAACAATGAACTTGCAGCTGCCAAAACAAAAACTGCTCTTTTGTTTTTTTATTTTTTTATTTATTCATTTATTTTTTTGCTGTTCTGTCCAAAAGTTTCGCGACTGATCTAGTTTGGTATGTGCAGAATAGCATATTCTGAGATTGTGCAGAACCCAGCAAGGTTCTGTATTGAAATGTAAGCCAGTGAAGTAAAACTGTCCTTGAATACTTTTCCATGTATTCAAAGTAGTCTATTTTCAAGCATACTCAGATAACCCATTGTTTCCCCTTAGTAGATTGGAGAGCTGTTCGTGCAGCAGCAGGGTGGTTGTCATCATAGAGGGTCTCCATGCAAGCTAGTGGCTGTGTCTGTGGCAACCAGAGTGGTAATAGGGGGAAAAATAAGCTGAGGCACCAGCCGTAATCCTGCGTTCAGAAGATCCAGATGGCTAACCTTTCAGTCAAAATATTGTTTTTGGAAAGAGGTGTGCAGACTTCTACCTCTCTCTCCCTCACTCTGTCTAGAGCTCTTGCCTTCTTCCCCCCCCCCCCAAGATCCCTCCTCCATTCTTTCTCTGTACTTCATCAGATCTATTCATGCTCAAAGTTCATCAGAACTTTCTAGAAAGCAGATGCAATGTGCTTGGTGTGTTTACTGTGCACATACAGTATGTGTGGAAGTGCGTGTGTATAAATGGATGGATATGCATGTTAAACGTGGGCTCCCCTCAGTCTCATGGGTAGGACACACACAGAGCGACCTTGTGTTAAGGAGAGGGCTGACTCGAACCTGCCCATGCCACTCAGTACCGTTGATATAGAGACCACCAGTGTAATTTCCAACACAAAAACACAGTTGCTGAGAGTTAGCAGAGAAGTATCTAACATATGTTATATGGCTTGTTTTGATTTGGATATTCGAAATAATGAAGTGGCCTAAAGATTCTGGTGGTACGGATAGGTCTACGGATAGGTTGACCCATCGCTTTTGTAAGGGATGGGTCAAAAATGGAATTATAAATGTAATTACAGAAATTTATTACAGAGGTAATTACATGCAGGTATTTTTTTTTATATGTTCAATGTAAAAACATTTATGTACACAATATGTACATTAGGCCAAATTATTAATTTAAGTGTAAGTACATAGTTGTTAAGGCCATATAATATATGAGTTGGACCAAAAAAATCTAAATATCAAAAATATTTGCTTTTATGTTTCAGTGGGAAAGAAGTCATGCCGTTTTTTGAAAGAACGACATGAGGATGATTAAATCATGTGGTAAACAATCACTTTCAGTGATATTAGAGTTTTGAAGCAGATATTATTATTTTTATTTTACAAATGTTGTAGATAATTTATTTTCTTTAACAATTTTCAGTATAGATTTTTACATTTAATTCTTTATATATATATATATATATATATATATATATATATATATATATATATATATATATATATATATATATATATATATATATATATATATATATATATATATATATATTTTTTTTTTTTTTTTTATTGGAGTTAATTTACAAAAAATTATTATGGTGCTATTTTGCTCTGAAGTAACTGCTATGAACACAAATTACAAAAAAATTAATCTGTCAGTAGATTCATCAAGATAATTACTGTTAATGTGCTGTCAACGACTAAACTAAACTTGAAATTGCACTGAAGGCTGAAAGAAAACAAGGCATGCGGCCTCAGGAAAGATGCCGTTTTGGGCATCCTGTTAGTCTTCTGTCACCTTTAAGATAACAAAACACACGGTGTAAAATAAAGACATACTTCCCACACTAAAATGTACTCATAAATAAATAACTAAGTAAAAATCAGCAAGGACAAATCCTACTCTTATGCCTTCTCTTTCTCCCTCTCACACACACACTTGGGTCCAGTCAGCGTGCCTCATGGGGGGAGCCGGGCTGGCTCCTGTGGTTGATGGTTGGGGCGTCTCTGCTGCTGTGCATTGCCACACTGGTCCTCTTTCCTCTAGAGCCGCACAGACAGCCAGACTCCTGCACGCTGCTGCTGCTGTTGCTGCTGCTGCTGCTGGGACACGCAGCTTATGTCCAGCATTGAGCGCTCTAACAGTGCATTCGATGGCCAGCAGAAACATTCCAGCTTAAAAATTAGACTGTCTGTGAGTAATTTAGTGGAGAGGAGAGAGACAGCAAGTCAATTCAAGTCAAATCAAGTCACCTTTATTTAAATCGCACTTTTAACAATACATATTGTGTCAAAGCTGCTTTACAGTATTAACTAGGAAAATAGTGTGTCAGTAATGCACAAGAAAGGTGTGCTGACTCAGAAATGCAGTTTTCCAGGTTGTCACTCTGGATGCTGAATGAGGCATGGTATTGTAACTAAGTTAAGATAAGTGGGGAGGACCCATAATAAATGCAATTATAAACAAATTATGCTTTTGTTACTGAGTGCTCTGTACAGTAAGGGATAATTATTATTTTTCCCCCCTTAATAGTTTCCCCCTCCCTTGTGACTGAGCTCGGCTACATCCTGTTGCAGTGTTTTTACAGTAAGCAAACACTTTTACTGCTTTTTGTCATATTTTTGTGTCCCATTTCAATGAAATCCCTATTAGCTATGTTACGATGAACTCATTCCTTCTTACCAAAACCCATTCCCATTAAAGGTCAAATGTCCTCAGGATATTACAGACAGGGTCAATACAAATGTGATGTCACTGAGAGAATGGAATTTTGTGAGCCCCTGGGAGTATACTTTTGAACTGGTAAATGCTTGTCTTCTCTGTAGTTGCGCTATTCCAGGTTAAAATATCATTCATAATTGGATTGGCATAAATATTTATTGAAAATACACATTGTGTCGCTGTCCATGTAATGTGTGTGGTGTAGATAGATAGATAGATAGATAGATAGATAGACAGATAGACAGATAGATAGATAGATAGATAGATAGATAGATAGATAGATAGATAGATGTTTACACATGTTCTTATTGTCACGTTTTGTTTGATGTTTTTGATGACAGTTGGGACAGCAGTTCAATGACAAAGGTCCAGATGTCACTGATATCTCTCAAGTCTAAATTTACCTCTTAGCCTGGAGAGACGGGAACAGGTGGAGATCAGGCACTGCCAAATTCTTATGCTACAAATCTTACGGGTCACTTTTTCATGGGGGTGTGTGTTTAGAGAACAAGTGTCTCATTTCTGTGTGTATGCATAACAACCTTTTCAGATCCAAGAGAGTTTGCGGGGCAACACAACCCACATCGGGTTTCTGTTCGAAGCCAGCTGGTCTGGCTTTATTAATGCAGGGCATTTCTTTTCATTTTAATTTTTTTTGTAATGATTTTGGATTTTTTTTTTTTTTGTAACCGTTTGATTAACCTGGCCCACAGCTGGAGCTGCAGGGTGTGACTTCCTGGGGAAGCACAAGAACGGCACCGGTGAGTTTTTCCTTTGCAAGCTCTTCCCTTCTTCCTTCCCCTCTTGTGATGAACCGAAAAAGTCTGTCTGTGGAAAAATTGAGAACTGCACAATGGCCGAGCGTATTATGTTGTAGAGACTGATGTTTTATTTGTCCTTCTGTTAGGGGATTTCAGTTCAAACAATGTGAGCTGTGAACTTTAGGGGGTTTGAAATGGCATAAAGGCTAGTAGTCATACACATAATCATTTGTACTAATTTATGTAGGTTATCTACAATAGAAACGATCAAAGACAGAAGGGCTCTGTAATCCTGAGATTATTTGGTGCTTTTATTTTGTTCTAATTCCTCAACATCAGAGTAAATCATTACTCCTGTTTAGAGTAATTGAATCCAGCAACTATTTGCTTGGCTTGAAATGAAGCATGGGAGAAACCTCTGAGCCTCAGCACAGTGTAGGTTCTTCTCACGTCTGAGCTAGCTGCCACAACAGAATCAATATCAATTTGTATCACTCAGGCCTGAGTACAAGTTTGACATTGCTAGTTTAAGTTTGAAGTAACGGGGAAATTTGTGAGTTTACACTTGCAGAAGCGGTCTCTGAATGGTTTTATAAGTTTGGACATGAGGAGGAATCTGTGGGCAGTGTTTAAAAAGAAAGAAAACTGAGAAATACCTTTCATTATCTGAAGACATTCAGAAAATGTAAAGAAGAATGCTAGCACATACTGTATAATAAACAAATCCCTGTATTATTGAAATGAAAGCATGTTAGAGAGATGGGTGAATATGATGTTATGTCTTTCTCAAAAAAGATATCCTTCAGACAGACAGATCGACGGACATATACAGATAGATAGATAGATAGATAGATAGATAGATAGATAGATAGATAGATAGATAGATAGATAGATAGATAGATAGATAGATAGATAGATAGATAGATAGATAGATTGATTTTTAGTTGATTGGAAATTCTTCATCATTACCCTGGTTGTGGAAATGGGAGTTTTCAATGCTTTAGCTCTTTTCTTAAAGCCACTTTCTATTTTGTGAAGCTCAACAATCTTGTTCTGCACATCAGAACTATATTCTTTGGTTTCACTTTATTGTGATGGATGATTAAGATTCTTTTTTTTTTTCTGTGACACAGGAAGCAATTGCTGGATAATTTCATGTTCATAATCACCCTGGTGTGCTAAAATGATTAATATGAATGGGAATATACTCTACTTCAGATATATTTTACCCTTAGAATTTTTAAGGGTACCATTAATTTTGGCCAACGTGTATTAGAGAAAAACATTTATTTCATAATGAGACTTTCCCCATTTTAAAGTCTTAATCTTCAATGAAAGGTTATAGATTTTTGTAAATTTTTCAAATAAAAGATCAATATGATTAACAAAATTAAACATTAAATGTTGTATATTTACAATCTTTTCTAAGTTTTGACAATCTTTTATAAGATTATATTTTTTTTTTTTCATTTAGTTTTCACATCAGTCCTCGATAATACATTTAATAAATTAATAATTGATATGAAATCTAAGATTTTTTATTTAATTTCTTATGAATTTTCTCATTTATATTTACCTATATATTAAATTCTATTTTAATTTTTTTTTATGTGTGTGTGTGTGTGTGTGTGTGGGTGTGTGTGTGTGTGTGTACAGATATGTAAGATTCATCAATATGGAATAAGTTTTGACATCAGCCCAGTGAGAATAAAATGTACAGAATTTTCTTATAATTTCCTCATTTTTATTTACTTTAAATATTTACAATATTTTTAAGACTCAAAAATATACGGCTAGTTTTGACATCGGCTTAGTCCTTTGAGAATAAAATTGCGATTCAATCTGCTTCCTCCTCTAGCGTAGTTTGTTTGCATTCTGAGAACAATATTTCTGAGGCAGCATATTTTTAAGAAAGCATCACTTACAAGCTTTCTGCCATCTAATCCCTCTCTTCCTGGGTGTTCAGGGTGTGACATTCTGCACCCCCCACCACCCCACCCCATGGAGACTCTGGCAAGGCAGCTCTGACCCAGTTTACCAAAGCTCCCATGTTTGTCATTTGAAAAACTTTTCTCGCTACCTAAATAAATAAATAACAAAAATCTTTGATCTGAATTGTGGTTGCGAAAGAGCGTTGTTTTCTCGCAGCAAAGGTGGTGCACTTTGTAGAGAAGGCACCTTTTTCTTTTTGAACCCTTCTCTGTCTATTCGCCAGTGGCTATGTCAGGGTTTGGTTTGTCTGTCTGTCTTTCTCTGTGTGTGTGTGTGTGTGTGTGTGTTTCTGCACTAGTCCTCTTCTCCAGAGCTCCCGCAGGCTCCCGTGTTATTTGCAAAATCTATAATAGCCCCAAATTAACTGCCAATTATACAAATATGGCAGTCAGCCTTGGTTGCTTTTCCTCATATTTATCAGTGCATCTAAAAGCATAAGCGATTTGACTTGAGCTATGAACTGAAGTACCAGCAGCACTCTGCGTTAAGGGTGCGACAAAGACGGACCTGTTTCTGCACTAATGCCACTATTAAGTCTGCATTAACTACGAAACATATACGGTGTTGAGAAACAAACCCCCCACATTTATTTATATTAATCACAGTTGGCACGCAGGCGTCGCAGTAGTTGCCATCCTTATGTTGCTTATTGCAGATCCAGATGCTATGTTCTTAGGTTACATGCTTCCATATTACTGTCTGTCAGAGGAGTATTTCATATTTAAAACAAATTCTCAGAAAACAGTGACATATTATGCACATGGAAACATTTTCATTTCCCTAGCGTTGAAGAAAGGGAGAATTATCTTGGTCCTACTATAATTGCACGCAGTTTTTCATTCTTCTCTCTTTTTCATAAACTAACTGGAGGTGTCGTCTTGGCCGTCTGTTGTTGCTCCTTTCTTTCTTTATTCTCTTTTCTCTCATTTTGCTCATCTTACTCTTCTCTGTCCCTTGGAGAGGGTGGCATCGGCGCAGCGCTCTGCTCCTTGGTGGATCTTACATGCTGGATGGGGCCCGTCTGAATCTACAAAACACGAGTGCTTCACCGCCTTTTGATCTCAGGCTAATCTCTGTTGCCTGCCTCCAGTCTCATCTTGTTTGAATAAGAATGAGTCTGGGGTGCTATTGCAGGCACAAAGAGGTTTAGGCGTCATCCGTTCAGCATAGCAGCACTGCGCGGGTATGTGTACATCCAGAATCGCTCCTCAGACTCGACGCTCCTGTGCTTCTATGTTCTCCAGTGTGAAGCTTCAGCGAGTGTGTGTGAGGGCGCTTTTCTGCCTCGTTAAAAACTCTTGACGTTTTATTTAGTGGAAGTAGTAAGTAAGTGGCTTTTCCTGCAAATATACAGATAATTTGACATTCCAACATTTTATTACTCAAATTGATCAAATGTTTAAAAATCCTTCATATTTAAGACTCTTCAGGCAGAGTTGACCAAAAATGAAAATTCTGTTTTACCATTTTTTTAGAAAGTGAAATTTAATGCAATGTCCGTGGGCTGCTTTACCATGCAAAGAAAGTGAATAGTGAGCATGTCCTTCCACCTCCATATTTTTTTTTTTAAGAAAATAATTCAATTTATCATATTTGAAAATGTTTTTAATAATACAAAAAAAATACTAAATGCCATTCAGTGCCATTCAAACCGACCCTGAAGTTTTGAACAGTATTTTACTGAGTTCTGATATGAGGATGAGTAAAAAATGTTAGAGACACTTTTAGGTGAGCTTATTTCTTGAAGGTCCTTTTTAAAATGTTGCTTTGTGTAATTTATGGGTAAGGCCATTAAAATCGCACAACCTTTCCACTGTGGGCCTTAAGATCCAGTATATTCTGCAGTTTATGTGGCATAGAGAGGGGCTTCGCTCTTCAGTTTATGTCTCAGGTAAAGAGGACAATGGTCCTTTTTCTACTTTTCTCTGAAGAGAGAAATCAAGAGAGTTAAAAGTGTAAAAGTGAGTTTGATTTCTTTACCACCTGAAGTGTGCATGAGTGCAGCCGAGCAGCAGTTTCAACGCTGTCGAAGAGAGAGAGAGAATAAATGAGAGAACAACACAGACAGAGTGAAAGGGATGAAAGAGACTGCAGATGTCTAATAAGAAAACGTTTTCTGAAATAAAACACATCAGACATACTTATACATGTACGTAACCACCCCCCTGCAAAGATAATCTACACTGTCTGGTAAAGCAACTATTATGACCAGTTTGAAATAAATGTAAGAAAATATAGGTAGAATTTCCAATTGCCTGTCCATAATGCCCACCATCTGTTAGGACCCGACTTCTGCACTAGCTCAGGAAACACCGGTTGGCACTCTAAGTCTGGAGAGAGAAAAATGTGATGTTGGCATCTTTTTTAGTGCCGCCGTTGTGAGAACAAAAAAAAAAAAAAAAAATCCATTGAAACAATGAAATAACTGTGCAAGTTTCACAGAGGTTACGAGTGAATTAGTTTCCACCGTTCAAAGGAGGAAAAATCATTAGAGTATATTTTTTATATATTTATTTTTCCAGCTTTTAACATTAGACAGAAAAGGGAACTTTGAGCTGAAGGGGGAAATATACAAAGATGTGTAACTGATCCAATCAACAGAATAATTTAGGAAGCAGAAATTGAGGGTGCCTCCATTTAACTCACTGCAGTTAAACTCTTGTGTTATTTAGCTGTGATGGGCAGGGTTGACTCAGCTGTGAGAAAGCCTTAGTGTGCCCCTGCTGGCAGAGGTATGTATTGCAGGTACATATTTCACTCAAGTCAACAGAGAACTGTTCAAAGAAACTGGCCTTTAAGCTGTGCTCATACATGTTTGAAATTAAAACAAATAAAGTTTTCAACTTATACTGTCATTTGACACTAACTCTAACTCCTATTAAGGCCTCTATTAGCAAGTGGGACAGAGTACAGGTGTATTGACAGGGGAGATAAAGACTTCAGTAGAGTGCAGGGTAACTGGAACTGGGGTGGCTTTTTCCAGCACACAGCTTTAATGCTGAAACCAGAGCAGCAGCATCCTGCACAAAGGCTTAACCGTGTTGTGCTGCTTGTGGTTCATCTATAATGAATCAAAGGTGTAGCGTTCACGCGCTGTTTGCCCAACAGAGCATGCAAATTATCAAATTTGTCCCCACACGAGTCAACACTTCACTACCGGTTTTCTTCCTACCACAATGTGTGTTAGCGTGCTCAGGTGCTGTTTAAATGCAATGAAGAGAGGGCTCAGACCATGATGATTTCATCAGCAATGCACTTTTACGAGTTTCCAAGTTAAATGTATGCTTTTTTAATACTCTGAGATCCACTGAAAGTTGCAGACATATGTAATGTGGCTTACTGTAGACTTTTTGAAGGGTCAGAGCTAATGAGAGATGAGATCCCAGCCTCTACTGAGAACTGAGAATAACCTGATCTCAAATTATCTTAAATGGCTGGTGTGATGAAGATAAATCAGGCATTCAACTGCTTAATATATGTGCTAAATCAGCCAAATATGAGGATGACACTGATTCTGTTAGGCTGCAAGATGTTTATGAAATGAAAGAATTATGCTTTATATTTAAAGGTGAACATGCAGAGACACATCTTATACATTTGTGTGCAGCTACTGTGGCTTAAAATGCTTTCAGACGTTCAGAACTCCTGATGGATTAATTGATTGATTTATAGATAACAATTTCTCAAAAAATTGTATAGTGTTATGTATTTTTTTAAGTAATAAAATGATACTTGCCTGCTTAAAATATCTGCCTTTTGACCACAAGAATATATAAATAACTTAAGGAGAATAATGTTTTTTTAAAATCAATAAATAGGTTAATTATTATATTATATTATATTATATTATATTATATTATATTATATTATATTATATTATATTATATTATATTATATTATATTATATTATATTATATTATATTTTATTTTATTATAAATTATAAGGCATTCCAACATAAAAACAGACATAAGGGTGACTGAACAGTACATAGAGACACAAATGAAAAAAAAAGCCATTTTTACACCCATTTGTGACTCTTACATAACTTTGTGCTGCAGAAATACCCCAGCTAGTAAGTGTGTTTTTCCTCTCCCTGGCCGTCGGTGTGTCTATCTGTCTGCCTATCTAAAACTTCAAAGTTTAAGAGAGGAAAGAGGGAAAGAGAGGAAATGGGTGAAATTGAAGGTGGCAGAGAGAGAGAGTGAAGCTGAGGGGAGGAGTAAAATAAACGGATAAAATGAGGAGGGGAAAAGAAGAATCTATGATTTGGCCAGACTTGGGAGACAGCCTCATCCCGGCGCTCTCATGCACTGTGAAACCTCAGCGCTGGTGTTTGAGTACTTGACAATGTTATCAGCTCTGACAGCCAGATTGTGTTTCACATGAGTGTGATCGGCAACAGATTACACACGTATACTCACGCATACACGCAAACACTAACAGCCTTGCTCGTTCCTGTTTGCCAAAGAAAAATGTGTTGATGTTTATCGTGCTCTTAAAATAAAATGAAATAGAGGCCTTGTCCCTCTATCCTCCCGAACGCTACTTATGTCTGACTGTAGATAATAAGACACACGTGGGTAACTACCAGGCTCCCGAAAAGAAAACAACGTAGGCGGGATTGTTGTCAGCCACTAACATTGTGTATTTATCTTCCATCTCCTTACATCTGCTCGTTACAAACATGAACAGATGAGGCCGAAACCTCAAAATTACCTTTCTCTGAAAAGCCTCTTGTATGTGTATACGAAATGACATAACTGCTACTGGGCACTTTCCTTGTGGCTTTGAACTTACTGGAAATCGGATTGTTGATCCTGAGTGATGGCAAGCAGGGCCGACAGTCTGGTAGGGATCGACAGCCAAAGAAAACAAAAGGGAGAATAATTCATGTGGGTATACACATGTATACAGTATGTGTCTTTCTGTTTGTAAATTAGGTCAGGAAAACGAACTAATCTTTACAGTATTATGATTCCATTGACAGAAACCCCCTTTTGAGATATTAGATTAAAGTGCCTTTGGGGAAATTCTAACAGGCAAATTTGAACAAACTCATTAGTCAGCTCTGCTGCACAATGTTTAGTAGACTGAACTAATGTAGTTAAATCTACCTATCCGAAATCAAATCAAATATATTTAAAATGTGTAAAATAAATAATAAACATGTAAAAAATGTGTATAATGCTCTTATATATTTATTTTACATCTTAAAATGTGTGTATATCTATCCGTATAAAGAGAATGGCTGGAAACAAATTTTAAATATTTACCTGCAAATGTGCAGTAAAGGTTATTTCCTGCATGTGAGAAAAATAATAACAGAAATGTATTATTTGTGGTTAAAACTGCAAGTGATCTAAGTCTGCCAGGTCACCATCAGTGATGTATGGTATAGTTGCTGTAGTTACTGTTGTTTCTGTTTCTCTTCCTGTTCTTTATCTAGTTTACCTAAGACATGAATATGCAAGAGGCAGCTCGGTAACATTGTTTATATATTTATTTATTCCTTTTGTAGTTCCCCAAGCCATGCCGTGTATCTTGAACACTGTGCCTAGATATAGCTATTAACACAGAAAGAATCTCTCTCTCTCTCTTTGTGTCTCTTCACCAGGTGCCAACTAAACAAACAAAACCGCACTCTGAAACCTAAGAGGGTCTTCCTGGTAAAACTGTGCGCTGGAGCTGGAAGCTGGAACTGAAGCAATTGTGAACACGGTGGGTATAACATAATATACATGCTTTTCAAATAGACATAACAGTTAATAAAAATGATAGTGTGGCCTACTGATCCTGAGGCTAAAGACATTTTCATTGACTCATATAAGCTGACTGGCCAAATGTGAGGAAATGTCCGTGTACATATATGGGGAATCAGAGAATCTGATGAAACTTAGCATGTGCTATCATATAGCTGGTGGAACCGAAGCTGTATTGATCAAGATATTGAAATTACCTATAAAAATGCAATTCAAGATTACAGTGTCTTGTGACCCAGAAGTGGGTTCCCACGGAAGCTGATACTGCTGTGTCCAATTACAGTCTGTCAGGCAGATTAGCAGGTTTTATTAATTCATTAACTGATTTCATGTTTTACCTCTACCTCTGGTTCGTTTGTCAGTGACTCAAGTGGTGCTTAAGGTTAAATCTAAGGCCATAGCTTCATGGAGCAATGAAATATGTGCATGATGAAATTCAGATGACCGCTTTAAGATGGGGAACTGAAAAAAACAGCAATATGATTGTTTCTATTCCTTTAACAAAATGTAAACGTGAATTAAATTATTATTTCTAAGCATTCACGGGGTGGTCTTTGGCATGGAGAGCTTTGGTGGTGTCAACCAAGGTTTCTCTAATTATCATCTCTTGAAGATGCGTTAAAATCGTTTTATGGTGGGACAGATCTGTCTGTGATTTATTCATGTTTAGCATGTGTTACAGTACGTATCTTCAGTGAGAAGGAGGCTCATTTAAATATATGGTGAGAAGATTGGGCTGTGAGAGGGCACTAATCTATGCAGGCTTATATACAGTACATCTAGTGCTAGAAGAAATTATCACTCTATACGGTTTGGCTATATGTCTTTTCCATAGACTGACAAAGTCATTTATGTTACTTTATAGATTCTTCAGATCTGGATTTATTACAGCCCTGCTGCATACATTGTTTTCGAATGAACTAGAGAATAAAAAGTCCAGTCTCTTAAGAGATCCACTACAAACTCAAATAATAATAATAATAAATAAATAAATAATAATAGTTTTTATGTTTACACCAAACAGTATGTTTGTTTCCATTAATTTAACTAACTTACAAAGTTTCTGCTTGATTCTTTTTATTGTTCATTAAATTCAAAGCTACTGAAAAACAAGCAATGAACCTAGCACTGCAGACTTTCCCTTTAAATATATCTAGGTTACTTCAAACAATAAGACATCAAAAAAAAAAAAAAAAAAAAAAAAAAAATCTTTAGTTTTACATATTAATTGGCTGAAATATTTTACTGTTTTTATTGCATCAGGGTCGGTCTGGGTCTAATTAAAACCTTGTTTCAGTTTCTTGTTAGGCTAATTGTAGCTACATTTAAGAGCTAAATAATATTAATTACATCTACTTACTTTAGGGTTATGGTTGAAGGATGAGGGTTTGGTTTAGGTTTACAGTAGTTCTATGTAATTATGCATAATGTAGCTATTGCTATTACAACCTACATGTAATTTCTAACAAGGACGCCATAAAGAGTTACCATAGGCTATACCTCTAAAGTAGCCTACAACAAATAACATACTGTAGTAAAATATTCCATTTAAATAAAGTAGACTTTTTGTCTTTGCACATTTGTGATTTGACTTTATCAAGTAGAAGATAAAAACGCATTAATGTTGCGCTTCTTTCATTAAAACACTGGAGTGATGTAAGCCCGTCCCCCTTGAAGAGTAAACCCGATTATTTGCCCTGCGTAGAGAGAGAGAGAGAGAGAGAGAGAGAGAGAGAGAGAGAGAGAGAGAGAGGCGCGGAGCTCAACATCATCAGTCGCAATAACGGTTTAATCATTCCTCACCGTGGACGACTGACACCAACCTCAGCATCTTAAACGCTTTATTAGAGACAAGAAAAGAAACACGCATTAAGAAAACGACACTTTTCCTGTGGTGCTGGTGATTTTTGGTGGATTTTAAGTGTGAAGCGGTGAAGTCCACCCGGCGGCTCAACACCTTCCGTCACACCGCAGGACAAACTTCACCGGACCATGAAGTAAGTGACACTCATACCGGACCCCGGTGCGTAGTCTATTTGTCCGTTGATAGGCCTACATTAGGTGACATTGTTTGGTAAACAGTAATTCGATGATTTTATTATCTCCGTTATTTCGCGGGAACACAAGGGAAAGTGTTACAGAATCTCCGTTAAGAAAGTTGACCCGACTTCACACGTTATTTCTGTGACTGCTGTCAGGACAATCATTATTAGTGTTTCTTTATGTAGAGGGTTTTTTAAAGAGAGCAAACCAGGCGCGTGCTTTTTGGGGTCTTTTCAAGTACTTTATTATCTCGCGGAATAAGCCGACACACTTTACAGCGCTCGTGTATGAATTAACAGTTACTGCCCTTGTGAATAGTAAAAGAAGTGTCCGGTGATGTATTGGAGGTCCAAGGTTAATACACCGATAAATGTTGTGTTGAATTAGTCTAACATGCGCTCACATATGATCAACTTTCATTCGCCTCATTGACACTATTCACTATTTTTATATGCAGGCAAATCAATCGCTACAGTCTAAAATTGAATTAGACCAACTCTGCTATAGCTTATATCCATACATCAATAAAACTAAAGAAAAAAAAATAAAAATAAAGACAGCAACACGAAAAGCAACATTAGTCATTCTAGACACTAAATATTTTATTAGATCAACTCAAGCTAAGAGACTTTATCTGTTTATTATATAGCCAAAAGCCATAGTTTTCAGTTTTTATGAGAGTAATTTAATTAATTAATTTATCAGTAAGCTTAAACTTAAGATTGTATAAGCTTAAAATAAGCAACATTTATATAGCTACATACAAACTTGTGAGTTTATAGCCTAGAGAGAGAGAGAGCGAGATTTCTTTATAAATAAATCTAGAGAGTGAAGATGAGGATCAGAAATTTACAATTTCATGCTACCATAATGAATTAAAGTGTTTACAAAAAAAGAAAAGTGTTTTTTATATGTATTTAATTGTGGCATTTGGGTGACATGACTCTGTGTAGGCAACATTTTTATATCAGTTTTTCAGGAGTTATTGTAAGAAGCTGTTATAATCTAATTACATTTGAAGTGACTAATTAAGCTGCAAAAAAAAGAAAGAAAAGAAAATAGAGAGAGAGAGAGAGAATCTGCATACTTTTACAATCAAAGGTGAAGACAGATACAGATGTAATAAAAGAATGAGATGTTTAATTAACAGGAGAATTACTTTTTGGTGTTTTTTATGTCTTAACATACTTTTTCTAGAATTCCTGTACTTAACCTTTTGTTTTAACAATTTCAGTCGCTCTGCAATATTTGAAATAGAGGTACAATTTCTCCATTCAAAAGGGTGTCACCTATTGTATTTCTGTCATTTTTACCTCAGGTGCACTCTCTTCCCGACTATACTGTCGGACAGGCAAACACAATCAATGAAGCTCCTGTATATGTGTGTGTTTGTGTGTGTGTGTATTAGTGTGTGTGAGTGTCTCACCTGTTGCTCTTCTGGGATTTAGTGTTTGCTTAATCTGCCCAAGAGGAAAATGAACACACTCTCATGTGGACTCATATGATTACACTCAGAGGGTCCTCTCATAGCCGTGCACATATACGCACAGACACGCGCACACAAACACGAGCGGTCGTCCTCAGACCTGTCGTCTCTAGGAAATCACCAGGGATTAGGCTTCTGTCGATTCACAAAACCAACAGTGACAACATGGCCTTACACTTCTCTCAAAGAGGGATCAGCTCTCCACGTGTCACTCTGATTGGCTGAGGTACTTGAGCCGATTGTCAGGGGCATTTACAGGCACAGTTTGTGTGCCCCTCAGATGCACAAATTTACACTGGTTTGTACTGTCCAAAGAAAAGGATAGGTGAAATACACTTCTTTTGCTATCAATTAAAGAAAGCATGTGCAGTGTAATGAATGGTTATTCATCTTCAAGCAAAGGCAGGCATTATGCAAAAAAAAAATATATATATATACATTTTAAGTAATACTCATCAATCTAAATGTGTTCAAATTTTTTCCCCCTTAAAAATAACTCATTATACGTGTTTAAACCAAACATTTGCCACTATCTCCCACTAAGTTTCATGAGCTCACAGAGAAAGAAAAAAGTCTTTATTTTTCATTGTAACTCTTCAGCAATAATAATAAAAAGTAATATCTGCTCATTTTATTACACAGCAGTGTGTTCATTTTGATTCAGTGAAGTTGAAATTTCCTCATTTAAATTTTTTTTCATACCCTCTTAGCTTCATTTACTAGGCTAAAAATTAGTTTAATAAAGCAAATAAGCCAGCTTCAGATAAGTCATTTTTACCCTCAAAGAGGTTATAATGTTTGGCATTAGATGAATGAACTCGGCGCACAAAAGTCTGTCCTGGTTTTTGCATAATGAATTGAACTTTGCTTCCGTCTCTATTTTGTAATTAGCAGTGACGCTTGGCAACTTTCTTTCTCGCTGTAAAGTGGAAGGTGGTGTATGGAGTGGATTCACCAGAGTGCGTCTCAATCACAGAGGAATAGTCCTGCCTTTGATGTTTAATTATATTGTGAAAAGAATATTTCTGCATAAAATTTAATTTTTCAGCTGAGCTTTCTCTGTTCTAAAGATCTGCTGTGGGCTTACGTGGTATGTACCGAACACACAATAATTATTATGTATGCTGTCGAAGTCTGCGTGTATGTGCCTGGAAATAGTTCGGAGAGTTGTGTATGTGCATTTGCGTGATATGAGAGAAACTATAATTCACTGTGTATTTATACGCGAGCAGATGATAGAAAGCTGGTAGAGGCTGCCACGAGGAGGCTGCGATGACAGACAAGTCAGTGTGCGTGCGTACGCCGAATGAATGTGCACAACATATCACGCTGCGAACATGAAAGAAGTGCTGTTCCAAAAAATCAGATGGGTAAAGGTGACTCCTGTTTCATATAAACTCCTCTTTAGCTTTGGGTGGTCCAGCATGGAGCCTCTTCTGGCCTTTCTCTCCTTAAACATCCAAGCACTTCCACTTTGGTCAGTATCTTAGTAAACAGAGCACATTTTAAGCTAGATAATAGTTCACAGAATATTAAAAACTGTTCAGGAAAAGGTTCATCTATAGCTCATGCATATTTGATGCAATCCAGCATTTGTGAATTTATTTATTTATTTGTATTTATTTTTTTGATGTTGCACTTCTGTTAGAGTTGCCGATTTAAAATATGCAGTTAAATAACCAGTTCAGAGACTTCACACTTTCAGATTTAATGCAAAATAAATAAATAAATAAATAAATAAATACATCCGGTCATGTTTCTATGTCTTGATGGCACCCAACTTATCTTTAACCATCTTTATCTGCATTTGCCGACTCTGTGCTTAAACACTGGAGACGGAGAGTGGATTTCATGATAAAGCACAGTGGCACAGTGTGTGCGTCTCGCTTCACAGCAGAGGGACCCATGGCACACTGCTGGATGAGGGCCAAAAAAGCGACAAAAATCTTCACAAAAAAAAAAAGGGGAGACGAGTCGAAAGGGTAGGGGAGAGGAAAAAATGCTGAAATATTTTCCAGCAAATGTAATTTATCTTTGTCAGTGGGGCAGCATAGCCCAGTCATTCTGTAAGGTTCTCCGGTGAGAGGGGGGACAGAGGGGCCTCTATGCCCCAGCTTCGCATAACATTCATAACCCCAACGTCTCTGTCGCCGGAGCTGCCCGTAGCACAGTGCCGTGTGGCAAGGCATGTATTTTTAGCTATTTTTTGCACTCGCAATGGACTCGACGGTCCTTTTGACACTTTCAAAGTGTCGCAACTCCCTGATTTTTCACGTCATTTACTGTTTCACATGTTATTTTTTTTAGCTCGTTCGCTAGTAAACACAGGCCACTTCGTCTGACAACTCCCAGACGTGATTCAAATACGCTTGAACATGAAACGATGGAAGGAAATAAAAGTTTCTTTTCATTAGTGTGAGGTTGAGGTGTTTCATTCAGCCTAGCTTGCAGAGACAGCCTCTCGGGCGCTCGCAAGAGCAGCTCTCACGAGCGGTGTCCTGCCAAGCTACACACGTGTGTCTTTCTGCAGTCATCTGCGCCGCTCTCAACAGCGGCCTGTCAGCAGCGGAGGCTGAAACTTCGGAAAAAGCGTGCCGCGCTGGACACTCGAGATTCGAGGAAGAGAAAGAAAAAGAAGAGTCGTGAAAACCGATGCGGAGATGTGTCTGTGAGCCTGGCATTGTGACACTTAATGCCTTTATGTTTGTGGTGGCGTTTGCACAGGGTCCTTCAGCAGGCTGTCATCCACCGCCAAAACAACCAATCAGACGAGCCAGTTTCAGCCATTGGCTGTCTGCTCTGTCTTAAGTCGGTTTTATTCCACTTTAAATGCCAGATGCAATTAATTTTAGACTTTATAGAATAATATGTTAAGATTTTAATTGTTATTTCTTACTGTGTTTTATATCAAACAGTGGGAAAAGAAGAATGGCTATAGATAGATATAATATTGTTTTGAAAACTCTTCCATAAGCACTTAATAGCATCTTGCTGACGTCTTAAAAAAGAATAAATAAATAATAAAATATATATCCGCTTCTTTTCTTTGTTTCATATCTAACAATGGAAAAAGATCAGTCTAGGAGCTATCTAAGATTTTTCCTTTTTTCCCCCCTTCTCCACAGTACACTGTTTACTTTGATGTATCACTTTTCTTCCAGTAGTTACTCCGAAGTACAGCCAATGATGTCATTAATTTTATTACAGATGCTCCATCTGGGAAAGAAGAGAATGAAAGAGAGAGAGGGAGAGAGAAAGAAGGAAAGGAAATGTGCAGCACCGACTTGTATGCATAATTAATAAGAGCAGCGCTTCATTTGAAACTTCAGGGTTTGCTGGCCAGTGCAGGACGGGCCGTGGAGTGCTCTGCTTTGTATGGTGAAACGCGGAGGTGGCTCCTTTCACCTGCAGCTGCTGTGGAAAAACAAATAACCTTGTGCGAGCGTGCGTGTGTGTGTGTCCGCGCTCAACCCTGACAATGGCGGGAGCTCCTGTGACAAGAGACCATGTGATGCAGGCGTGTCATTAAACTGCTCGTTGGCCCGTGGCCCACACTTCCTAAATGTTGCTGTCCCGCCAGAAATAGCTCAGCCATGAGATCGACTTTTTTTTTCATGTGTTTGTCTGCCTGTGTGTGCATATGTGTGCCAGGGACTACGATTGTGAGCCTGCAGCATTGTTCAGGTTAAAATTGGTCACTGTCTTATTTTTGGATCAGAGCGGCTCATGGGTTATAAATAGATGAGGAAAGGAAGGGAGATACCTGCCGAGACTCTGGTGAGCTCTGCTGTCCCCCCACCACCCGATATCCATGTTATATACTCTTGATATCATGCTCTCCCTATACAGAATTTGATATGTGTGGTTTTAACAGGAACTTATTAAATGGAAAATAGTCATATGACTATAAGTTAGGCTTGAGACAGAGCCTGGTTTATGTCTTCTCAGTTGGCAAAGAGAAGGTAGTGTGCGATGTGAAGAGAGAGAAAAGAGTGCGTAGGCATGGAGTGTAATCTAATAGGGCGATGTCCACATCATGGAATATTTTTAGAAGTGAAGTGCTAATTTTATTTCTTCATTACAAACTCGAGCTGTTTATGAACATTAAAGTATTTTCCCACCTCCAGTAGAATACAAAAAAAAAAATATATATATATTATTTGAATGTAAACAATTATTAAAAATATTCTTAATAAAACTCAATCAACCTAACTACACCAGATTGCACCAAATCAGATTTAAGCATTACATAGATCATTAAGATTAATAAACCTGAAGTTAAAGTGCATATTACACCTTTACTGTTTTACTTTTAGTGTGTGTTAAATTCAGTGAATTCAAATTACGAGGTACTTTGCTAAGCAAATAGTTCAGTTTATTTACTTTGTTTTAAAATGCGTACAGTACCGTTCAAAAGTCAGTAAGATTTATATTAATCACTTTTATTCAGCAATGATGCATTAAATTAAAATTGTAGAAAGTGATAGAAAGTGACAAAGACATTTATAATATTACAAAAGATTTCTGGAGTAATGGCTGCTGACAATTCAGCTTTGCAATCAGATAAATAAATTACATTATGAAATATATTTGAATAGAAAACAGTTATTTAAAATTGCAATAATATTTCACGACATTACTGTTTTTACTGTATTGCAATCAAAATAATGCAGCACTCCTGAGTGTAAGAGACTCCTTCAAACACCACAGTCCAAACTTTTGAACACTACTGTATATTTGCTTAAATCAAACCTTAGTGTAAAGAGCTATGCACTTAGCACATTACGACGTCCCCAGCCCTGTTGCTAACTGTTAAGATTGTGAATTAATGATGTGCCATGATTGAATTTGACTCGGCAAACATTCCTGTTAGCTCGCTCTAGTTTCCCGCTGGTGTCCCTCTAGAGGGGTTGTGTATTGGACCTCTGGACTCTACGTTAGCACCTGTAGACCGCAGAGAGGCCTGAACATAGGCCTGACACCTTGGTTAGATTAGAACAACTTTAACCGTAGCGTCTGAAGTTACAGTGCTGTTGAGGGAAAGGGTTTACAGGGGGATTTCAGAGTGGTGTATCACTTGTGCATGCATTGTACATGACAGAAACTGTCATAATCTCTAAAATACTTACTCAAAATCTTACTGCTGTTGTCTCTTTCAACAACACTAGAGTAGAGGACACACAGTGGTTGCTTTTATCCTCAGGTTATTGTTTCCCAGGTCAGATTAAAAGCGATGTGCTCTGTAGGCCTGGTAACGTAGGAGGTGTAATCTTATTATATTCATCATAATCTTTCGCAAGAAAGAGGAACTGCTCTTGTCAAGCTTCAGCGATCAGGTGAAGAAACCTCATGTTAATAAAGCAGCAGTTAGCCTCTTTCCCTTTCTCCCCGAACGGGCATGTGCCGTTATATTAATGCGTTTATGACAGTTTAATTGGATAAGCAGGCCACTCGTAAAAAGTCTACAACTGTTTTCACCAGGGCAAAGCACAGACCTTTCTTTCCACATTCTTCAAAACGCTTCTAGGCAGCCCGTCGATGACCCACTTCTGAAACGGTCGAGAAAACAAGTAAGAGCCAAGCACGAATCGTGGAGAATGACAGAGAGAGGGCAAAAAAAGGGTAATTTTGTTAGGAAGTCGATTAGAATATTTTTTTTGCTTTCCCTCTTTCTCTCTTACTTATCCTAAACACAGCCGGCTTTTTTTTTCTTCTCCAAGCTCCCCTCCAGCGGAATCGGAAAAGAGAGGGACTGGGAATGCTGGTGTGGATTAGCTTCCGATGCTTGGCTAGCCCCCTCGGATAATTACATGTGTAATGAGTTGTTTATTTGGGATAATGCGCAGCAGGAACGTCTGCCTAACGCCGGAGCTGGGAGCAGACCCAGGGAGAGTCAAGGATAGCATAGGAGGATGGAGGAAAGAGGAGACAGGAGAAAGACCGTCCCCACTATCGGCGCCAGAACGTGGAAAGGGAGGCTCGGCAGAGAAGGGTTGGGCATTCTCATCCCTTCTCAGGGTCAAACGACCACAGGACTTTTCTCAGGGGTGGGGGGAATTGGAATCTGCCAAAAAAAAAAAAAAAAAAACATACAACGCAGAAAAAGAAAAACAACGGTTGAGGGGGAAAAGGGCCGATATGTGCCCAGCAGTGCAGAAGGGAGTGGAAAAGTCCATGGGTGCAAACGCAAAGGAGGGAGGGAGAGACGAGTTGTGCTATCATAAGCCGAGGGGGACAGCTGGGGTTATGTGAACACTGCAGCTGGATCGGGAGCCGAGGGAGATCGCCGGGCCGATCCCTGTGCTGCCGAGTGGCTGGAGCCTTGAGAAAAAGCTTCCCTCCTTTCGCAACCTTCTGCAGGCTGCACTTTCCCAAACCCCCCTTCTAAAAATGAGATGGTGTAGATAAGCCTCTGGAAAACACACACACACAGAGACCTGATTTACACAACACCGGCTGTAAGCACTTGCTTTCTCTTGTTTTCTTTTCCGCTCTTATCGAGTCGAATCGAGAAGCGGTCATTATTTAGCTAGAGTGAGCGATTACCATCAGAATAACAGCAATTAGAAGGGTGATTATTTTTTATATAAATGCCTAGAAAAACAACACGATATGTATCTCGCAATTTTTTATTCTTCCGCTGAGCAGAGATTTTTGTTCTTCTTTTTTTTTTATTTGACTAGCATTTTTTTTTCCTCCTCCATCGAGATGACTGAAAAGTGTGAAGCAGAAAAAAGTGAAGCCGTTTAATCCGGCATGCGGCGTCGCAAAACTTTCGCTGTCACTGTTTTCTGATCACATATAAAAAAAAACAAACGTCACAGGCCCGTCACAGCTGCAAGACACACGAATCACGCGGTAAAGGAAGCTATGCAAATGTGCGCAACCTGACACGTTACTGAACAACAAGGTGAAGCCTGAGAAAATAAATAAATAAATAGTGAAATACATGCGCACACATCACACACTACACATGGATACTCCTGTGTGGAGGATTTGAAAGAAGAATGAAAAAAAATGTTGTGGAACATTTTTTTCGCACACAGGGGAGAGACAGATTAATTGCAGTGATGCACGGCAGGACATCTTGAATGTAACTGTGAAGCTAAAACATGAGAAAAAAGGAAACAATTACTCTTAAAATAAAGCTTAGCATATACTGTATATATGTATATAAGACGGGAAAATAGGAAACTTTGCATATATATTAAGAGTAAAATAAATAGTTTCAAAGTCAGTCAAGTCAGCATGTGTGTGCGTACTACCAGTAAAACTCTCAAATCTAATCTAAACATTGAAAATCTAATATTTACGCTCACTTTTCTTTCCGCTCTTTCTTCCTCCTCAAGGGTTAACCAGCAGCACTTTATCTGATCACACTAGCTCTGCACTCTAAACCTCCCGTCCATGTTTGAGGTTTTCTTTGAAAGTCCGGGCCGTTTTGATTCACCACAGCTGTGCTGACTCTTTAATCATATGCTATCTTTTCACTGCTTTGCCCCATCTAACCTTCTCTCTCTCCCTCCCCTCCCCTCTCTCGTCCCTTAACGCATCTTAATTGGTTGCTTTCTGTGACAAATTACGAGCGCGTGCTTTGATGAGGTCGGGGCAAGCCGGTACTGGAGTAACTTGTGCCAGCCCCTGGTGGTTCCTCTTACCACTACAAAAGGGGGGTGGGGGTTATGCATCGGCATGCTGAGACCGTAATGAGAGACTTGGCCCGGGGCAGCCTGGTCCCCCTGCTCCAAGCTGAGAGGACATGAAAGGGGGGTTTGCAGGTATCTTACCAGAAGAGATCAGAATTTGTTTCTTTTTTATTATGATATATTTAATTATATTTATATATTGTGTGTCTATTTTCATATGTATTTTCTTTTATATATATTCTTTTCATATACATATTTATTTTGTAAATATAATAAATATTTCAATGTATTAATTCGTAATATTTTGTAATGCAAAACTAGGCCTGAGGCTATCTTTTCCCCAAGGTCCAAGCTTTGAGGACATCAAAGTGGGGTTAGAATTTTGATACATGTCTTTATTTATATATATATATATATATATATATATATATATATATATATATATATATATATATATATATATATATATATATATATATATATATATATATATAAAGATATATATGCTTTTATTAGCATGCTGAGAGTGCTCTTTATTTCACAGTTACACAATTTGCACAGTACACTCTTAAAAGTAAAGCCTTTTTGTCTAAATGGTTCCATAAAAAACATTTAACATCTGAAGAAACTTTCTGTGGCGAAAGAAGGTTTTTCAGATGATAAAAAGGTAAGAAAGAGATGGTTCTTTAAAGAACCTTTGACTGAATGAATGTTTCTTCTATGGCATCGCTGTGAGGAACCTTTTAAGCACCTTTATTTTTAAGTGTAAAAGCTCAAAAAAAATTATATAAAATTAACTTTTTTCAGAGTACCGTTGCCTCAGTCATAAACATTCAGATGGGTGTCCTATGACGTTGAGTCGTGTCTAGAGCTGTTTGAAGCGTCCCGCCCATGAGCATTGCATTTTTTTAGATGACAAGTCGAGTTAAAAATAGCTCAGCTTTTAAAAACGTGTCTCAAAACCCCAGTGTGCATCAAGCTGTTTTTGATCACATCTTATGTAAAGGCCCCCTAAGAAATTCATCTAATGGAGGTTCGGAGCACTCAAAATTAGCCTAATTATACAAGCTTCCTTAAGTCGACTAGTCATACATGCAACTCTCCAACTAGTTGGTTTACTAGACATCCCTAGTCTTGCATAAAAGGAAGTGAGGCCAAGAAATGGAAGCAGTGATTCAAGAAGGAACCGTTAGAGAGGAGGAAAGAGAGATAGGCGTCACCCAGTCATTTTGCCACTCATGTTTAGATAAACGCTAACTGCAACAATCACGGTTTAATTATCTGCAATGTCAACAGTGCCAAAATGATTCCAACAATCAAGTGGATTAACTTGCGCTTAAACTGAACAGTGACATCACTTGAAAATCAAGGAGGGGGAGGGCGGAATAATGGGATAACATTTTGCAGCAGGAGATTTGAGATAGTGTCTGAGCTCACGTAATCTTCATCTCCTCTTCCGCGCTCTCTTCCTCCCGATCTGGGTTACTCGGTTTCCTCGCAGAGCTTTGGGACTGATGAGAGAGAGAAATGTGGGGGAAAAAAGAGGCAGGTCAACGTTTTGAAGGACATCCTTGCTGAATGTGTTTCAACTTCAAATTATGTTCTCCCTGACAGATCTAAATGTCTTTTGTGATCAGTTTAGATGTCTTCCAGTCACCTCAAGGGGGGTCAGAAACGGCATGTGTGATGTTAGGGCAGCAATCAATTCATTTCTCTGGCCAGTGTAGGCACAGGGAACAGTCATTTGGACATAGTGCTTTGAGAACTGCAGTGGCAAGGTTTCAAAATGACAAGTCTTGCCATTTGCTTACAGAGCAGGTCACAGATCAGTCAGAAGAGCGTATTTGCATTGCTGAGTTTCCAACCATAATGGAAACACAGAGATTCCTACATATTGCAATATACTAAATTCAACCTGATAAGAGCTGGAGCCATCTATCTATCTGTCTGTCTATCTGTCTATCTGTCTGTCTGTCTGTCTGTCTGTCTATCTATGAGAGAGAGAGAGAGAGAGAGAGAGAGAGAGAGAGAGAGAGAGAGGCTGTTGAGTGTTAGTTTTTATGTACTGAGAAAGTTCTTCCACTTAAAAAGTACTGAGTGAATTATTTTCACAGTATCTGTACAGAAAGTATTTCAGCATGCACTACTATTATTAAAATGCTTCATTAAATTCAGTAAACTATCAATTTTGATGTAGCTACAGTCTTTGAGATTGAAGAGATTCTTATATTACTGGACGTTAGAGTTATGTAGAGGGAGCTCAGTCTGTAGAAAGATCAACAGATAACTTAAAGTATAGAAAATAATGATGAACGGTGATTTGAAACTAGATTAAAATCAAATAATGCTGGACTTTGGGGAAGTCAGAGAGGCATTCATGTTATATTAATGTATGTAGAACCAATGAAGTAAGTAGCTGTTGATTCCTGACGAGATAGAAGAAAGGAATCGCAGCAGAATCTTAAAAAAACACATTGTTTAACATAAATACACAAGAAAAGGACACTTGAGGTGACACATTTAATGATATAGCAATCTCATTCTGAATTTGATTTTTTGTTTGCTTTTGAGTACAGTGAAAATGAAACAAACATCTGCTTTCCGACTCTTACGCCATCATTACTGAAACATCATAAAAAGAACTTTCATGCAATCACTGCCGATTGATCGGAGAGGTTGCTCAACTTCCCTTTTTCACCTTACCCCCTTTCTCCCCCTTCAACCAGCATCTTGTAAAGCCACTGCAAGAAGGAACCATACAAAAATTCCCATGAACAATCTTTAAATCATTGCAATGAGATTCTGTACATGAATTAAAAAAAATTCATGTACAGAAAAAAAATCCAAAGAAAAGATAGAGAGGGAGCAATGATAAAGTGGCAAAGGAAGTATCTTGGCCCTCGCTCTTGCCTGGTGAGCCACGTTAGCCTCTGGGCTTAATTGAAGCCAGGAGGGAGCGTTTAATAATTGCTGTCAGAAGATCAAATTTAATTCTCTTTTCACAGGACCGCTGTAGGGTAGAGTGAAACAAATTGTCATCGGAGATTTCCAAATGAACAAAGCTTTTAATTAGTCTGATTAGAATGCCGTGGTACAGAGGGAGAAGAGGGGATAGAAAAATGTGCAATGAAATAATCAGAGGATCATCCGAGCATGCTGTCTTGTGTTGCCGGGAGGTCACATGACTTTGTCTTCTCTCAGAACTATCACCCTCAAAAACATGGCTGACATTGGCATTCTCTGCCAGCAATCTTTTTGGGTGAAGATATCAGGCCTTATCTGTTGACAGTGACGAGCTTAGGGTTTTTTGTTTTTTCTTTTCTTTTATTAAGTTCTTTGTGTGCAACGCTTCACAGCAAATGCGTTTGTCATTCTTGTTTTAGCATAAACATGCCTGTTCATATACAATTCAGCTTTCAACAAGAGTGACGCTGCTTTCTAGAAATGATGTGACTCTTTTACATTTTCAGAATTGTAAAAGTAATTTCAGTTAAACTTGAGCTCACATTTTCATGCAAAACAATGTGAGAGCCACTGCGAGTTTGTGTTTTTAAATAATGTCATATCAATCGTAACTTTATGCTGAGTTAGTCGCAATAGATTGCATATACTTTAGTCACTATCATTATAGTTACAGATATATTGACAATTAAAAGGGGTTTGACCACAGTTATTAATTCCTAAATGATTCAGTGCACTTCTGAAAGATGATGTACCGTAGGGTTATTCAAATCTTGCCCTGGAGGGCCAAATGCGGTGCAGAGTTTAGGTCTAACCCTAGTTAAACACACATGAGCATGCTAATCAATGTTTTTGAGATCATAAGAAAATCACAGGCAGCTGACAGCTGATCAGGGTTGGAGCCAAACTCTGCACTGCAATGGCCATCCAGGTGAATAGTACTGTATGAACAGAACAAAATGAAACCAGATAGTAAATATGATTGTTTATCTCAAACACTGAAGGTGTGAACGCAGTAAAGGTGTGAACGTAGTAAACACAGTCATAGTCATTGTTAATGAAATTACATGTCTATCATGCAAATGAGTCTGTTTCTCTTTGGGTTTTTTTTTTTCTTTCTTTTTTTTTGACATGCTAACGTAGTTTGTTATTTCAGTTCTCCTTTCTGTCTTTAACTCTGTTCCAGTATACTAAGAACTCACCCAGAAGTCTGAGAGATTCTTTGAGGTAATGCCTTATTGACCGATGAAACCACCCAAAGCAACTCACGCAATCTCCATTTCATGTCCACCGCACGGCCATCGCCCTGTTGACCAAGACCAAGCCGCTGTTAGAGCTTTAATTTTTGCCTTATTTCTTTACTAACAGCTGTTCGGCCAGAACAGGACAGTGATCAGTCATTACACCATTCACTCAGTATGTGTCTGTCAGCTGAGCAGCTGGCTTCAGCGTGCCTCTTTCATTTACAGTTGACACAGTATGTTGTGCCATGCTTTTCTTGGGCCAGTAACCAATCGCTAATTGAAAGATAGCTCTCACCTTCCCTGGTTCTGGCTTTAGCTGGCCACACTTCTCTGTTTACTGACTTCATGAAGGATGCAACTGCTGTTCACACCCTTTCATTCTATTTTCCACTGTGGCGCTAGATCAGGTGCCACCATATGAAAGACCAATACTACTGCGCTTTTTCATCAGACTTTGCACCAAATATCCAAACTTTCCCATTACAAAGTATTCAGAAAGCAATTCATCTAATTAGTTGGAGACAAAAACATACTATTCGTGACACAAAAGGAAAATATTAGGCAGGTTAAACACTATATCAACAGAGATTCTGAAGTGTGCAACAAGTAGACACTATGAGAGTCATCAAAGTGAGGGTGTGCAGTGGAGGGTCATCAAATTTAAACTGTTTTAATTATATATAATTCAATTATTTAGTTATTTTTATTATTTAAAAAAAATATGAGCCGTTTGGCTGTAGTAAGTAAGCTGTAGCTGTAACTTGCCATCATACATACAGAATGTATTTCAGAGGTTAAAAATACTTCATTAAATTCAGTAATTAATGGTATATTAAATATATATTTGGATATAGCCAAAGTATTTGTCTTTGAGATTGGAGAGATTCTTGTATTAAATTGAAACTGATAACTATATGATAACTACTGAAGACAATAGAGAGTTCGACAAATGATTTAAAGTTAAAATTGTTACAGCGATTTGAAACTGGATTCAAACCAAATAGTGCTGCTTACAGTGTAAACTCACATATTTGACAAGAGCATCTTATATAATCGTACATGATTCTGTGCCAAGATTCTTGGTTGTTTTGACAAAGAGAGGTGAACTTTGGGAAGTCAGAGGGGTAGGAGTGTTATTTTAAGGTACTTGTAGAACTATTTTAGTAATTAGCTGTTGATTCCTGTAGAGACAGAGGGAAGGTATTTCAGCAGAGTCCTGAAAGAGCGCCCTGTATCACATAAATAAATCCCTCCACCCAATGCCCTAATCTAGCAAAGCACCTGAAAAGAGTTATTCACTAATCACTGCAAAAACAGAACAGCAGTTCATCTATAATTTTACACTTTTGGTAATAAAACCTCACATTACATTTTTTTTTTTTTTTTAAGTCTCTCTTCATCTTTGCCCTTTTTCTATCCGGGTTGAAACGAGTTTATGAAACTAATGACTTAAATCGTCTGGAAAATAAGATGGGCTGTGAAATCAGTTTTACTATCTCAGAATGAGGTTGTTTTGTGTGATGAAATCTGATTATGGTGTGGATGGCTGCCGTGATTTTTTTTTGACCATATCTGCTGAATGTTGGTAAAGCCTTGTCATTAAAGTTATGGCCTTCAGTGCTTAAAAAGTAAAAACCGCAAGATCTTTTTGTCAGGGCTTGCATCAGTCAAGGCCGTTTGTTTACAGTCAGCTGTGGCTCAAGCCCTCAAGTCTTTTTCTTTCTATTCTTCTCTTCTTTTTTCTTCTTTTCTGGCCTGGAGAAGGAAGCGCAGGAGTTTTGGTTCCCATTTTGTGTACGCTGGAACAGTTTAGGAAAGGAAGCACCTTTACACCTTTGATTGTCTGTGGCTGCTGATGTCATTTCCTTCCACCATTCTGTGTGTGTGCATGTATGTTTCCTGTCTCTATCCAGTCATACAGTGGGGGGTCTAGGGGGTATAGATGACCATGGAGGAACCCAGATAGACACTGATGCTCTCTTACTGTAATGAGACTGTGTGTCTAACAACAGCTTTTAATGTGTTTTGACTGCATTCAAAATACAGTCCGTGGAAATTAGAGAGAATTCAAATTAAATGTGTGGTGTAATTGCTTTTCTGCACTAAACGTCCAAATATTAGTACCAATTGTAAACTGGTTAAGCAATATGGCGGATGAACATAAGATTTTTTTTTTTCCTATCGGTGCACAGAAGAAAAACCTTTTAATTTGTGTTTTTATATTTACTAGAAATAATTATCATACAGTTTAACAATCATTTTAAATGTTTTCTTTTTGTTGCAAAATTCTCAGATTTTCCTTCTTAACAAAAATTTGCCAAAAAAAAAAAAAAAAGATTTATTTAGTTATAATGCATCAAATCTTACATTTGCATAGGTTAGCGTTCATTCGTTAGAAAAGTCTGTACCATTTAATACAATTTGAAAATCCACACGCAAAACAAAAATGCATTCTGTATGCCAACCATTTTTACCAGCACTCATTATGATCTTCATTTCCAGGGTCGCTCCCACACTGACCGGATCTCAGGATCAGGTCACCCATCCTGTGTCTTTTCCACAGCCGAGATTTATAGGCACTCTTCCCTCAGGCAGACACTGCCACACTTAAGAAGCACTGCCCATAATGACTTTATACAGACAATAGGCTGTTAGCTCTCTCGCTATGGGCTCCCTGCCCCTCGTCAAGCCCAAACCAAAGAGCCTCACCTCCATGAATATATGTGTTAAAGGAAAAACCATTGAGCGTAAATAACAGTATTTATTTAGTTTTGATGATTACTAAATAAAAAAAAATTATTCGGATTGAGATGTGGAAAAAGTCTCAAGGCTCAAAATCGCGCCTTTGTATTGGAATTGTTCGGAAGACATATTAAAAATTGTTTTTTGGCCTCTTCAAGGAAATGAGAGTTTATTTTAAAAGAGTGAGAGTTTATTTAATATATCATGCACCTCCTAAAAGGTTTACTTTCTGCCCCGTAATATGTTATTTCAAATCTTCGCAACCACATTTCCCACGAGGATAGAGGATACTGCCCTTTTTTTTCAAACACAAGCAAGTACCAAATGTCTTGCAGATGTGCTGCGAAGAAAAGCAAAGAGGGAAAGTTGAAGCCAGAGAGTTTACGAAGGGTGGCAACATTGCGCTGAGGTCAATTTCTCAAAAGATCAACTCCTGTCTGATTGTAATAATAACGTACAGATGACTTTAATGTGGTGGGAGTCAAGCACCGCTGCACTGTTGCGCAGATCGCGCCAGATCTCAATAAAAGCGAAGCCTGCCAGAGTTGTGTATCTCATCAAAACAAGTGTTTCATTATCAGATATAGTCTCTGTACTTTTTTACAAATATATTCATGGCATTTGCATCTTATTAATTTTTTCATTCTCAGCCAGAGACCCCTTAGAGAATCAAAAAATTGCTTTGTATCTTTTTTTTCATCTAAAACAAAATTATATCGGTGAGCATGAAGAAGTCATATTCACTTTATTAGGACTTTGACAGTAAAATTGTGCGCTTTCGAAACATTTTTTTCTTTTCTGGTGGAACACTAGGGATGGAGCCGACCCAGAATCATGCCTGTTTATCAACGTACTCATTGCCCTTATAGTTCCATTTCTTAAAGGCAGAGAGAGAGACAGAACGAAAGAGAGAAAAACACACAGCACCTCATTACATCCCAGTGTCGGCGCCCCCACCTCTTTCTCCTTTCTACCCACGATTTCTCCTCGTTCCCCCACCACCCTTGTGCTCTGTGGCAGGGGAAGAGCGGCATGGTTAACAGATGGGAGGGTGGACGGCAGATTCTCCTCCTTTTCCTCTAGAGAGACCTGCTCACATCTCTCTCGTTCTCCTTTGGGTTTCTCTTTTCGCTTGGATTTGCTCTTTGTACGCGTTTGAGCCCAATATATCAAATGAGAAAGGTTGTGGGTTAACTTGTGTTATCTTTCTCTCTCTGTCCTGTAGCATCCTTCTGTGACCCTTCAGCCCTTTGGTGGTGACCCCTCTTCCAGGCTTTCTTCTGTCTATCACACTAAGCCAAGTCTGTCCTGATGTTCACTTTCAGGGGAGGGATCTTTTTGGCACTTGTCTCTCTCTCTCTCTCTCTCTCTCTCTCTCTCTTTCGCTCCCCATATGCTTTGGCTATGGATTAGTGAATTGGCTTATCATGGCAGAGAAAGCCTGTTAGTAGTCCCTCTCCGCCTTACTCTTTTCTCCCTTTCTGGCATAATTGCACATACTAAACCTAAAACCCTCTCACACTCATATATATTTAATCTCAAACGCGCACACAGTCTTTGTTCCCTTGATTTCATCAGGGGTCAGTCACTCTTACGCATCAAGAACAGACATATTCAGCCATATATTGTACTTGAGTGCTTGTGTGGCGGCGACAGGACCGTTTTTATATCTAAAGCGCCTCTGGCTGCTGATCAACCACAGCTTGTCTGCTGTAGTTCGGCTTTACTGGTGTAAATTGGATTGTACTCATCTGTGGTAATCTGAAAGCAGATGAGTGTGAGCGTGTGTACATGTAAAGGAGGGGATGACGGAAAGAGAGAAGATGGGGGAGGTGGGGTGGCCGGGGTGTACAGGGTGAAGGGAGAATGAGAGGTTGTGCTGAAGTTGAACCAGGTGAGGGAAGGATAACTGGTGCCTCAAATCATCCCATTCCCTCCCAAAAAAAAAAAAAAAAAACATTTACTCTTAAGTCACACTTAAAATGAATGGATATCTTTATATGCTTTAGATAAAAAAAGACAAAATTTGTACAAAAGCTTTTGTTGGTAATGACTGCTTCAAGACGCCTCCTGAATGGAGAAACTAGTCACATGCATTGCTCAGGGGTGATTTTGGCACATTCTTCAACACAGTCTTCAAGTCTGGAAGGTTCTGTGAGCATCTTCTATGAACTCTAATCTTTAGTTCTTATTTTCTGTTGGATTCTCAGATGACTGGCTGGGCCATTCTAGCAGCTTTATTCTCTTTTTCTGAAACCAATCAAGAGTTTCCTTGGCTGTGTTTTGGATCATTGTCTTGCTGGAATGTCCACTTGTTTCATCTTCATCATCCTGGTACTGTAGGTGTTGGGACTGAACCAACTAATATTAATATCCACTGACTAGTGGCAGGTTTGCTTTCTACTTACTGATAGATTTCAGCTGGTGTCTTGGCTTTCCTTGCCTATTTGCTCCTCCCTTTATTCATGTGTTCAATCATTTTTCCCGGCATCGTTCCATTTTGTTACACATCAGTTGATTCCTGAACATGTTTGTTTTGTTTTCTTTGTATGTATGGATTACTTGGGGTGTTAAATCTGGTGAAAATGTTATGTCAACAGCACCTTTAGAAATATATGTACTAAGAAAAATGGTGACGTGTTCAATACTTATTTTACCCACTGTAACTACGCATCTATCTTAATGTCCATAGGTAATGCGAGGTCACTGAAAGAATAAGTAAGTAAATAAATAAAAAATATTTTAAAAAGTTAAATCAGGTTTTCTTTACATGTCTACAGGTTTAATAATTTGTTATCTAATGCTATAACATTCATACTTTCATTCATTTCAGTTGTTGGTGCCACTGTAAACACGAGTCAGTCTCCAGATGAATCCCATTAAAAGCTGTTTAAAATTATGTAAGGTCCACGTTGAGACTCTGGCATGGTTGAATCAGGGATTACAGACCTGTCATTATCAATGAGGAAGCTTCTCTTTGAGTCGCAGCCATTGACCCTGTTTTGATTGAGTTAACTACTTAATCAGCTTTCAAATGTGAGCAGTGAAACCGCACTCTGTGACGCCAGGTCTGCTTGCTGCACGATGAGTAAATATTTACACGGGTGTCCAGTCATTATCACCAGCTTGTAGTTGAGTTGTTTTGCTTCTTGTTTTATGTCTTTTACATTGGTCCTCTAAACAATCATCAAGCCCCTTCGGATTTCGCCACTTACACGTTGAGACGTGCTCGCTAACGGTCCAGCTAACAGCTATTGTTTGTATGCTAATAGAGTGTAACTTATTCACAGCTATTATTAGAGACAAAGAAAAATAAATCATATCCATATCAGCACAAGGTTGTATTTATGGCGGTGAAACTTTGTATTTAACAACTATATTTCAACGGCACAGGGAATCCAACAAATCAGTGCGGAATTTGGGAAATTAGCCACACTGTATGAAATGAAGATGGAACTGAGCCAATGAAATTAGAGTTTGCTTGCGGTTTAACTCGAATAACATGAAAACGTCTCTGGAAAGCTTTAAAACCCCTACTCCACCCATAAGCACTTGATTATTAATAAAATAGAGCAGCATGGCAGTGCGGATAGACGTGAGAAGCGCAGCGTATCCTTTAGGTGGATCTACATCAATGTTCCTTGCGCGCTCTGGCAGGTGAAATCTGGTTCAGAAAGAAGAAAAAGAGCTGGAGAATAAAGAGAAAGCAATGGAGGGCTTTTAACGTGACACCACTGACAGCTTTACTGCATTACAGCAAGCTTAAATAATGGGACACTCATTTGCATAATGAGGGGCGTTATCACCTCTACTGTCAGAATAAAACACAACAACACTTCTGCCGCTCCTCCCAGAGATGAATCGGGTTGGCCTACTTTACAGCACCAAAGAGGTGCGCACATGCACACAAACACCGGCACGCACACACGTGTGTTCTGTGATCGTGCTGTGTGGATCTGAGCTGTGAGCACTTTATAGAAAGCCTGGGTTAGCTTCTTGGGTGAGGGCAGCCTTTCAAAAGCAGAAAGAGCTCAGCAGGAGGGCCTGATAAAGGCCCCGCATACCTTTTTCCCTGAGAGACGGAGAGCCGAGCAAAGCCGCGACGTGACAACGGGATCATATTCTAGAGAGGGTTAAATAAGGATGGCCCACGTTTCCATTCAGGTTCTTCTTCTGATCTATTGGATGGTAAAGCCTCATCTCATCATCAGCCACAGTTTGGTTGCATCCACACGCATTTTCAGCTAAAAGGGCAATTCCAATGTGTTCGTTCGGCGCGCTAGTGACAACTCTGTGCAATGTTACACCAGCGTTGTTTAGGAAAGTGGTGCTGCTTGTCATTCGGGCGACAGTAAAATTTACACTGCAAATGATTAGAGCTGTTAAGTTAGTGGCACTTCCAAAACACTGTCAAATTCTCTGTGACTGTAGAGAGAGCATGACAGTGCTGTCTACCCTCATAGTCGCAGCCGAAGCGCGAGAATCTGATTTGCATGATATTGATGGCAGAAAACAGCGCTGCCTCGGATCGTCTGCAGATTCTTTTGTCTTTATTTGCTGTCCCATGTGGCTCAGACTCTGCCTTCCCCTGTTTTTTAACGCTGCGGTTTTGCCATTTTTCATCTGACTTAATGCCTTTCTCTCTCTGCCTTTTGCAGGTACAGCTACTGGAATCTTTGAATTGAGCGGAGGAAGTCGAGAGAAGAAAGCCCGGTTTGAAGAAAAAGCGAGCCAAAACAGAGGGACAAAAGAATAAAGTTCATTAGAGCAAGAGAGAAACGAAAAGACGGGGACAATGGGGAGGAAAAAGATTCAGATCACACGGATTATGGATGAACGTAACAGACAGGTGAGTCACATTGACCAGAAGGAGAACAAAAACCACCTCTAGACTACTTCCTTCACAGAAGTTTGATGGGTAATTTCAAACCAAAATAGACCAAGTAGGTGGTGTGCGCAGGCTAATTGTTGGCGTCCTCGCATGCCGCCAACTCTTGCTTATGGCTGTGGAATATTACTTTAGAAGGGGCAGGGTGGGTGGAGAACACAAACACACAGAGATGGCAATGGTGGAATGATGCCACATGCTTCAGGGCTTTAGGTGGAGTCAACACAGAGGTAGAAGATGGCCCTCGAGGGGCCCTCCTGTCTTAGCTAGTAGTTTTCCTTTTCAACTTGGCTCTCAGCTTTGACTAGTTTAGACACTAAGATAATAAAATATATATATATATTAATTTGGCTTTAAAAAAAATCTGTTAATGCATTCAAATTCAAATATAAGGAAATCATTTGTATCTCCATTTCTCTGGCCCTGAAGCAGAATCAAGTCGGGAACACACAAAAACTGGCAGATATTATGCATAGCAGATACTGTAGTTGTATTGATCGTATTGGTTCCAGTTACATAGACACTTGTTTTACTGCAAGATCAATAAATGTTGTTTAGGTTTGACCATTTACATTTGACTTCTTATGGAAAACAAGTAGAAAACCTGGAAAGCAGTTTGACAGAAAGTAACCATGACTAGTTTGAGGTTTTTCACTTTGCATCGCAGGGCCATGCAGAGAATTTTGGAGGGGCAGGTGCTCAAAAGTATATAAGGGACATATGGAACACAGCTTTAAATAGGGCTGTGCTCCTTGCTGATACATGTATCGAAACGGATGCTCCTGTATTAATAGCAGCAAATGCCATGACACAGTTTTTTAAAAAGAAACACAGAACAGAAAAGACCATTCTAATTTTAAAAGTTAAATACATTTTGCACCTCTTAATTACTGTGGAATTACAAACTGAATTATATTATAGATAGTATTATTAGTATTAGTATTATTATTGATTTTACAGGTTATGGTGATTTTGTTATGGTAAACACTACTGTGTTGTTGTCGAAAAAATATTATTATTTTTTTTAAATTATTTAAAATGGGATTCTCTTCTAATCCTGTTCTAAATTTATTAATTCAGTTTATTTATTAATTCAATATGATAAGTATAATTCGGAGGGTGAGAAATTCAGTATAAGCCTGTTTTACCAGTGTAGTGATAATTGGTTTAAGGCAATTTTTTCAATAAATACTCTAATAATAATAGTTCAAAGTAGGAAAGTTTTTTTAGTCAGATAACAAAGACAAGACCCCTCGACACACTTTATACTCTAATCAATCAAACAGCAAGAACAAAAGAGAACATACACCTTTGTTTTTATTGCTGTGTGTACAACTGTATTAGCTGCATTTTTATTATTTAATGAATATTTAATTAAATAAAATGTGTGTTCACGGAAAGGTTTCTAGATTTAAATTAAAAGAGACAGTATTGATAGTCTTTACATGAGAGTTTTAAGTTTTATTCATATCCAAAATGAGGAGATGTGAGTATCAGGAGCGCTAAACACTCTTATCCAGTGTATGTTTCATTCATTCATACTCGAAGCCGGAGGGCGCTCTCACGCAGAAAGTCCAAAACAGACTCATAGAAGTAATAACTTATGATGTGCAGGACATCCCTAAAATGGACGAAAGCATCCGGCAAATGCTGTATCTGAGCTGGATAAAAAGCAGAAACATTTTTACTGATCAAACTTGAAGACAATAAACACACTATTGCAAAAAATATATGGTTTATTTGTGTTTTTCAAGTTATCTCCAGGTATAAAAATGAATAAACTATATGAATAATGCAGTACTGATTGACATATAATTTAGTATAGAAACTATGCAATATATTTCCTGCCTTATTCTGTGATAAAAAAATAAAATAAAAATTACCCGTTATAAATCATGCAATTGTCAATTGGAAGATATTGAACAAAAATATTAAATTACTCAAGGTGTCTGAAATTGAGGGATCGTCAGGTGAAAGGTCATCGTGTGGATCATTTTATTTACGGCTAAATTATTATTCATTAATTTTACTAATAGTAAGATTGGACAGGCCTTCACAAAAGGGTGTTTAATAATAAATAAATAAAAAACAAATAAATAAATAGTCTCGACAAAAGGGCACTTTGGGCATCAAGGGGAAAAGGGGCAGATGCTAAAGCACCCACCGCACCCCCTTCTGCACGTGCTTGCAGTATATCGTAACGTGACTCTCTGAACAGTCAACCAGAGTCCTCACATCCTTTCACAGGATGACACTCTGTCACAGAAACAGACATTCGTAGTTCCTCAGTCTGGTCTGGAGAAAAAAAAGATGTGATTTTGGGAAAAGGACTTGGCTAACAGTTGATATGACTGAGTAAGACCATACTGCTGCAGTTAATGGCTGCTGTCTGGACCTTGGGTGGGTTGATCAATTATTGAAGATAGTGTGAGGGCCCGAGGAGAAGTGGAGGAAAAAGAAAGAAAAAAGCGGTGAGGAAAGTAATGGGCGTGTCAGCCGGAGCAGACGGAGGGGGCACAGTGACATTAGTCATTCAGTACTTGTGGGTTGAGTAAGTCCTCCCCCTTGAGGAAACCAGAGGCTCACATGCATGTGGGCACTCATGCCAAACGCTGAAAGAATGAGTCAAGGTACTTCTCAAACCAGAAACTTCTCTGTTCTCTGTTTCTATTTATTTTGAAAAACCAACAAGTTTTGAGATTAACGAGGCATCATAATGAATTTGCTTCTGAGTTTAAAATAACATTAACATGTACGGATTTCAAAGGTTTGTGTGTATGAAAAATCCAAGTTGTATTGGTGAATTTAAGCTTGCTTGAAGGAATAGTTCATCCAGAAAGGACATTTTTCTTATATGACTTTATGCAGGTCTTTGCATACAGTGACAATTCATATATGTCAAGCTCTAAAAACAACAAAAAGCATAAGTAGTCCATCTGAGAATATGTGATATTAGATCTCATTAATGTTTAAAATATATTTGATTTAGAGTCATTGCTTAGGGAAACAAAATATAAGATAATGACTTATATTTTAGCCCCCCCACAATTTATTTTTTAGGGGGAGATTGGCACAATAAGTGACTATTAACTGCCATTATATAGATTCTTCTCTTATCCACAGATAAAATCATGAGTCTATAATGACAGAATTGTCCTTTTTTTCACTATTTTCTACTTTCATTGCTCCGAGACACTAGAGTTTCTAATCATGAGCAAAGATAAAAAGGAGAGGAGGAGGGGGGCTGAGGTCAGGATGTTTTTGGCGAGGCTATCGGATTGCACAGAGAGCATCCTGTCTTGGTGTTATCGCCGTTCTCTTCTCCTTCTCTCTCTCTTTTCTCTCACTCCCCCTTAACTAGACTTCAAGATCAGAGATTGATACAGGAAGGACACCTGATGAGAGTCAATGCCACAGATTTCCAGGTCTTGGGATAGAAAAGAAGAAAGGCAGGGCACAGAAACAAACAAGGATATGTATTTCCTTTTGACCAGTTTCCTTAAATATGGTTGAAATTAAGCTTTTCTTACTCTACTGCATTACTTATGTATCTTTGAATGTTAAGATGCAAGACGCTTTGTGGGATTGACCTCTTGGCTCAAGTAAACTTCCAATCTGCATGATTGCAGTGTTGCAAGACTAGGAGTAGATATAGTATGTTAACATTTTAAATTCTTCTAACTATTTATAATATGAGGTATGACCACATCTTTAGCCGTATGTCAGCATCTTTAATGAAAACCAATACCAAAACCTTCTGTGGCCTTGCATAGTGATAAGAATAAGCTCATAAATTCTCCATAGAGATTTTGATCAGAAGATGCTATGCTGAAAATATGCAATCATAAATTGTGTATTTATAGAGTATGCGCCATGTTCGACAGCTGGCACAGGGGTTATCATTGACTCTTGTCCTCTTGCTGCCATTCATCTGGGGCTGTGGCAAACAACTTGCTTCTTTGTATTACAAGTGAAGCATGAAGACAGACATCACAAGACAAGAATGGATGGCCTTTGACTTAATAAGGTTTTTTTTTTTTTTTTTTGCTTTTTCTCTCCCCTCTAGCTCTTAATGTGTTGAAGACATGGCTGGGGCTGTGCATATTTTCACTTCCTCTTTAAGGAAATCTTTCCATACTGAAGCCAAATAAACAACAGACTGTTTCAATGGTGTTACCTTAAGCTCGACATTCTTGAGATGTTTGCTCTCTTTTCATGCAAATGCAACACATTTTTGTAGCAGAGTTTCATTTTATGGGTGACCAAATTCGAAAAAGGCAATGCTAATAATAAATTACTAAAGAATTATGTATTAAAATTTATTAAAACAGAATATATGTATATAAAATATATGCATTTAAAAATTATTACAAAATAATAATAATTTATTTCAGTGATTTGTTGAATGTTCAGCTTCAGTGAAAATCAGCTTCCAGTCTTCAGTGCACTTGAGTCTTCAAAAATTATTTCCATATGCTGATTTGATTATGCTTTATATTTTGTGTGTGTGTGTGTGTGTGAGTGTGTGTGTGTAAAAACTGTGATACATTAATAATAGATTTATCAGTTTCTGATCAAAAATTTACTTTTCAACTGTAGTCTATATGAAAATATTTTTGATATAATAGCATATACTTTTTTATTAATGTGTTAACATTTGTTTATACATTTTGCCTGATTAGCTAATAAAAACAAGGCAGGATAAGCAAAAAATTGAATTAAAACTGAATTAAAAAATATATGGTAAAAACCTAAACCTACACAGTGCATAAGAATCAATGTTTTCAAACATTTAATGTTGAATGCTCAAAAATCTTTGGCTCGACTGTCGTCTTCCATCATTTCCTTGCTGATATCACCTCTTCCAGATTGGCAGCTTCACTACGGCCCACCCTGCTTCTGGCGCCATGCTTATGGGCACAAGGCCTCAGTCGCCCTGGGCGGCCACTTTGGCTCCGTAGCCCACCTCCTGAAAACACTTGCACAGAGCAAGGCACCTCCAGCAGGCCTCCCTGGCGTTGACTGGCTGCCCAGAAGCTTAGACAGAGGGCATCAGTGTGAGGAGCCTGGCTTTCTTCCCCCCAGCCACTCAAACACTTTCCTGGGCACGTCACATGAAAGGACCTCCTGTGTCATAAAAGTGCTAGCTGCATCGCTAACAAGAGCATGCTTACTGTCTAATTTTTCACACTGCTGGATACACAGCATACACTTACCGGCGCGTTTGAGAGAGATGAATCTGTGTAATAATTATATTAAAATAAAATGATGTTTAGTCAGTTGTATTTGGAAACTAGTGTACATTTTTAATCTTACAAAAGTACATTTTAAATAAATGCTGTTCTTTTGAACTTTCAGTTTCAGTCTTCACAAAAATATTTAGTAGCATGACTGATGACTTATTTTGATAATGTTTCTTGAGGACCACATCAGCATATTAGAATGATTTGTGAAGGATCATGTGATGCTTATAACTAATGGGTGCAGAAAAATTGGGTTTCAGATCTAAGTAGTCGTTTAATATACATATAAAAACAGTTATGTAAAACTGTAATAATATTTCACAATATCACTTTTTACAGTATCGTTTGATCAAATAAATGCAGCCTTTGTGAGCATAAGAGACTACTTTCAAAAACATTCAAACGTGAACCAAACATGTGAATGGTAGTGTATAGTTCATTTTGATGTCTTCTATTCCATTTTTATTTGAATGGGACAAAAAGGAAATGATTACTCACTTTGATATGAGCTCAGGGTTTAACCTACAAAGAGCAAAAAGAACAATTGCGAAGAATTTGGGATTTTCCTCGGCAGAAAAGGGGACAGTTGTCACACATTACTTCTGTATTAGAAATCCGTTTTCTGGAAGTTCATTCAAAAGTACGCACTTTAATTGGCACTCAGCATGCACTAGATGTGGTTTTCACCCCTCTAACTGACTTGGCAAATGCAGGCACCACACGTTACCACACGTTCTGTAGGCTTCTGTTACCTTTCTTTTCATCTCTGCCTCATGATGGTGTGATGGCATGGAGACAGAGCTTGATTCAGCCACCCATGACAACAGAGGCGTCTCTCCAATCAACAACGGAAAGGTGTAAAACAGTTTGAGTAAAATTAACAGCAAGAAAATAATGAGGCCCTCTGGGTATCCCATCACCCCTTGCTCTCCTCTCCACGATTCCCACCTTTCTCTTGTGATCGTTACCTCTGTGCCTGTCTCCTCAAGAAACACGCTGTGCGTGTTTTTTCACTTTTTCATCTGTCTCTCCCTCTCTCTGTCTTATTTTTCTGCTTCTCCACCAACATCTTCTCAAAAATTCCTTTGCTTCCGCGAAGTGTAACTTCTCCAAATTTCTCCTCTTAGAATTTATCTTCTTGAAATTCTTTTGTTCCTCTTACGCTAATTGTTATTCCACTTTTCTTCTCATTATTCAGTGATTTTCTTGTTTTCATTTTTCACGCAGGTTTTGCTTCTTATTATATTTCTGCTGATGACCTTCAAAACATTCTCTTTGTTACAGCAAGTGACGCTCAGTAAGGTTTTGAAAGCAGTGCTTAATGCAATTTTGTTACTATCAATGTAGTTTAGAAGAAACAGAGCACAAACGCATCTCCTAACATCTTTTAACATTTAAATATAAGCTGTTTGGAAAGGAAGTCGAATTTGTGTTGGGTAAACATGTCTATTGTCAATACAACCCCTACTGTGAGACTTCACCATAATGATTCATAAAACACGGAGCGTGAGCGGGGAGATTTCGGGGTGCGTGGGTCGCACGGATGATGGTGCAGGGGCAGATGGTGACAAATGGACATTCATCCTCCCTGTCTCTGTCCTCTAGAGGAACTCCCCAGGGGAAAAATGCACTGGAGGCGGGAAGCAGAAGCGAAGCCATTGTGAAGGGGAAGCTGTCAGTCAGGCACTTCCTGTTATGAGAGGAAATGCATACAAATGTGCTTCCTGACCTCCCCCCTCCGACTCCCCCTCGAACACGTGCACACACACACACACACACACCAAACTCAGGCTGGGAATCGGACCATTTGTCTCCGTTCTCCCTTTCATTCCTTCTGTTTGGCAGTAGAAAGTGATTCTCAATCCTTTGAACAACAGTTCAAACTCACCTCACCGGTACGTGCGCGACGGCACATTTAAGTCTACGTACTCGGCAGTTTGTTTGCCATGCATGACAAGAATTTGCTCACATGATAAGGGCTTCACACTTCTGCGGTCTACAGGTTCAGGGTTCGAAGAAACAAAATCACGATCGTTATGAACCGTGGTCCATCATTTCTTGCAGCTCTCACCACATCTAGGAGGTGTTGCAACTGGCATTTTCTGCAATTAGCACGCTGGCTCGCTGAAGGCTCATGAGCTCCGCGGATAACAAGGAATGAGATTGCGGAGGCAGGTAGCGAGCAGGAGAAGCTGGAGAACATCACACTTAAGGCCCCTGTGACTACATTATTCTGGCATGTTTCATATATGGTGAACTTTGTACCAAAACATAGATTTTTGAGATAATGTGTAGGAAGTCATTTGCTTTGAGTTCTTCATCGTCAGGTGAAATAAAATAAGTCATTTTAGCTAGTATTCAGTAGTGTGATATCAAAATGGTGGCCACTTTGTGTAAAATAAGCAGCTTTTATCAGGCTACTGGTTTTAGTGTTTCTCTCATGTTGAGTGGACATGATTTTAAACAGATTTTCCACTCAGATTTGGGGGGGTAAAACTTAATAGTATAGTTCACCCCAAAGTAAAAACATTATTTTATCATTTATTCACCCTCAACTTTCTTTTCTCAACAAAACACAAGAGAAGACATATTGAAGAAACTTCAGAAAGTTTCAGAAATATATGACAGAATTTTATTTTGGGGTTGAGTCTCCATTTAGGATTTTACACCTTAGACATAAATGTGACCCTGTACCACAAAACCAGTCATAAGGGTAATTTGTATATATATTTTTAATACATAAGCTTTCCATTGATGTATGATTTGTTAGGATAGGGCGATATTTGGCCGACATATAACTATTTGAAAATCTGCAATCTGAGGGTGAAAAAACCCCCCAGAGAAAATCACCTTTACATTTGTCCAAATTAAGTTCTCAGCAATGCAATTACTAATCCAAAAAAAAAAAAAAAATATTAGTAAAAGTATACATTAAAAGTTTTGGTATATTTACGGTAGGAAATGTACAAAATGTATTTATGGAACATGATCTTTACTTCCCAATGATTTTTGGCATGAAAGAAAAATTTATCAATTTGGCTTTTGCCACAAATTTACCCATGCTACCCTTGAATGTTTTGTGCTCCAGAGTCACAAACTGAAATATACCTGAACTTGTGTTAATTACTAGCAAAGTAAAATTATAAGGAAACTTTATGGATTTGATGGACATCAAAACAATATAAATGCATTTGCAAAAAGCCACCGATGAAGGATTTGTGAAGTATCTTTAGAATTGGGTTATTTGTGTTTGACTGTGGGTGTTGATGTCATTGGCCACAGTTTTTAGCTTGACCGCAGCGATTATTAAAAGTCCTTATACCTCCATATCTGACTATCTGTGTGATACAACATCCTCTTTCAGAGAACTGCATGCCCTGCAAATTTCTACATTTATTTTGGATCTGCGAATTAATGACTGACTTTGTTATTTCTTATTCAAATAATCCAAAATTCAAAGTCTGTTCATCAAACACACTATTCAGCATTTTCTTTTCTCAACCTGCTGTCATACCGGAGGTCAAATCATACAAATGACAGATTTTTTGGTTTATTCTTTTCGCATCTTGTCACACTTGCCAAATCTCCAGAAGTCTGAAGAAGAAACCTCTCAGAACTGCTATGCCACACTATAGAGGCTTTCTCAGGAAGCTCAAAACTCGCATTGTGGCTTTATCTTGGAGAAAAGGGAGCTGTCTAAACATTTGTTTTGTTGTGCCTACTCAACTTGTCAAAATGATCTTGTCAAAATGATACATAATCAATACATCATTACTTCTCTCATAAATGACTGAAAATATGATGATAGAGGATGACCAGCAGGATGAGAATCACTACTATAACTTTTGTAACTGTAATCTCTGAAGATTGAGAGAACGCTGTCAAACTGAATTGGTGAAATGCAGTTCAAGTACACAAATTATTAAAAGTGGTGACAGGACAGTTTACCCAAAAATGACAATTATTTTATAATTTACTCACGATAATATCATAGCAAACCTGCATTGCTTTCTTTATTCTGTGGGACACAAACAAATTCTTAGAATGTTTTTTTCATTTATTTATGACCCCATTGACTTTTATTATATGGACAGAAATGTTTTCCAAATATATTTTAAGTGCTCTCCAGTTGAAAAAAGTATAATGAGTTTGGAACGACATGAGAGTGAGTATTTTAGTTTTTAATTTCAGGGGGAACTATCTCTTTAAGGAGCTACTTTTACTGTTCTGGTTGATTCAGTGATATTAAATAATGTTTTTGTCTCAAATTAAACCAGTTCATTTAGATATTTCCACACACAGTTTCTGTTTAGATTACCTGACAACAAAGATTTTTACAGTACACTATAAAATGTTCCTACTTGTTACACAAGTGTTATTTAGACTTTACCCATATATTTTTTTAATTAAAACATATTTTTTAAATAATGTGTCTCTTATGTAACTAAGGCTCATTCTTTATTTTCTTTTATTTTTCGTTCAACATACCAGATAAACTAAATAGTTTCACCATGACAATGTCAGAAACAAAAGATTAGCAGCATCAAAAAATCTATACTTTATGCTAATACATGCAAATTATCTTGGTGATTGTCACATGCACAAAATATTTTGTAATGTAATGCACTTTCATAATGCAATAAATAAAGTGATATAGATTATGTATCACAATAACAGGTGCATGGGGACATTTTGGCTACATTTAAAAGAGATGAAGAGTTTAGTGGTTTGGCATCAAGGTTCCTTCTATATCATGAGCTGGTTTTGTGTGTGTGGTTTCTCAAGCATTGCATTTAAGTGCTAAAGAGACATGAAACCTATGAGGTCAGAGAGAGATGCTTCTTATTTTTAATACTGCTAATTTAGATGAGAACATGCACTGAGAAGTCATTAACAACCTCTCAAACACAGCAGCGATGATCTTTGTGTGCATGTGTTTGTATGTCTGTGCATCTGCTAAAAAACGTGCCTTTGCACACAGATGCACGCAAGGAGAATTTGCCTTCTGTGCAATTCAGACAATCTGTATTTTCTTTTGTTCCCCAGTTTACTTAAGATTATACTATGAAATGAAATCCTAATTATACAGTTAAACATTTGTATTAGAGAGGTATGTTAATGCGTAATTTGGAAGGTTATAATTCAATTATTAAAGCTATTTTCTTCTTAGGAATGCAAGAATAAGCGCAAAAGTGAAATAAGTGTTTTACTTTTGGTTAAAGAACAGAATTTTTTTTTTAAAGATCTTCAGTTGATTTATGAGAGGAAGGAGCTATTACACTATTGTCTGTTTTTCCAGATAATTTGGAAGAGCACAAAGGAAAATAAAGGAAAGTAGACAGAAGGAAAGAAAAGTAACATTGATTTTCCGAAGGAACACTGTATTTAGGACAACTCAGGAGTCAGGAATATTTAAGAGCATCAACGCACATAGAGTCATCCATCTCTGTTTTTATGCCACCAGCCAATGCTTTGTGCTACACCGTCAGCACAGCCTGTGACTTGTCTAACCTTTTTTCCCCTCTTCTGTCTCTCACTAGGTGACGTTTACAAAGAGAAAGTTTGGCCTGATGAAGAAAGCCTATGAGCTGAGCGTGTTGTGTGACTGTGAGATTGCCCTCATCATCTTCAACAGTACTAACAAGCTGTTCCAGTATGCCAGCACAGATATGGACAAAGTGTTGCTCAAATACACTGAGTACAACGAGCCACATGAGAGCAGGACCAACTCTGACATTGTTGAGGTGAGTTTCTCCGATCTGCACACACTTACCTGACATTCTCACACTGGCAGCAGGGCATTGTATTTTTTAATAATTAAAATATCTTACTGACCCCAAATATTTGAACAATAATTGTTTTTTTTTTTTTTTAATGGCATGTCTGACAAATTGAATGAACTTTAATTATTGACCTGATAAACATCATATAATTTAGTGGTGGTAACACAAAGTGTTACATGGGAAATGTAGATTGTTATACTGGGGGTCATTTGGGTTGGTTGAAAGTCTTGGCCAGTGTGTTGTGATGTATCATGTTTCAATAGACTAAAGATCATTATCATGAGATTTTGACTAGGATTCCTTGTGCATAATGCCATTGCACTCTTTTTTTCAGAATTTCTTTTTTTCTTATTTTTCATGGAGAGACTCTATAGACACAAACCCAAATGACAAGCAGTTTTTAGAGTCGAATGAACTGTAGATCATGCAGCACCTCTTTTGATTGTAATTGTAATTATTTCATTTGACTCTGTTCTTTTTGAATGCCAGCTACTTTGATGTCTGCATTTTCTCAATCAGCTTAATGCTCCTAAAGACTCTCGGGTCTTAGAGACATGTTTTTTCCGTGGGTTCCTGCCATAAACCTGAGGCCAGGCCACACTAAGCTATTGTAGCCCTCTTGAAGCAAATGTCCAAAAGCATGTTACAGAGTGAGATCTACTTTTCTGAGATGTCACAAAACATCTTAAAGAGCGAAGGTGACATACATGGGTTGACAAGGTAGTCCTACTGTATGAAGGACTTGTATGTCCTCTTTACATGAACAGCAACAGCTCCACATCTACATACAAAGTTAATATTCTTATACAAGTTAAGATCTATGGGTGAGTTTGTGTTGTGGGTTGATCTCAATCTAAGTGAACTCCAACTTCTTTACCATTAGAGTCAATCAAACAAAATGTGTTTTTCTGTCTACTTCCTTTTTTATACTGACATATGTGTCATAAGTCACATTCCCGCTCACTCTGTGGTCCATCTTCATTTCCGCTCTATCTACACTTGCTTTAATTCGCTTAGTAACTCTGCAGCTCGATAATTTCTTTTTATTTATTTACATATTTAGCGAGTGTATTTTTGCATGCATATATCTCATAAAGCCGGTTTGGCATTTATAATTAATGTATTTTTATTTCGTTTTTATGTGCTAGGAAATATCATCTCAAATGCAAAGATGGGGTTTTGTAAATTCATTGATCATCTGTCATAAAGGTTTCTTTTTTTGCCATTTTTGTCTCTTCTACAAGCTCAGACCTTGAGGCAGATTTAAAGGGCAGGTGGAAAGTGCTTGTTATTCCTGCAGTGCATCAAGGCACAATTACATAAATGCACTCCAAGCTTCAGCAGCTGTGCTAGATGAGGTTTACAATTATGAAGCATGAAGAATCTGATGGAGGACTGAATGTCATGTGCTTTTCATGTGTATTACAGTCCACACTCCATGGCCAGTAGTGTAGTAACAAAAGGAAGCATTTAATAAAGAAGATCCACTTAACACTGGGTTAAGTGGTGTAATAATTTGTTAGTATAATTATTATTAATTTCAAATTAATAATAATAACAATAATATGTATTATTATCATTATTCTTTTTTACATATGTTTGTTTTTAATAATTTAATATAATATATAATAATAATTATAATATATAATATATAATATATATAATAATAATTTAATATAATATATTAATAAGTTAATATAATTATAAATAAAGTATTATATAAAATAATTATAATAACATATTTTGTTATATTTCGATTGTATACATTGAATATTACAATGAACATAAAAATAATAATATCTGCATAGTTGTTTTAATTTAGTTTATTTATTTTGCACAATAATACAATAAATACAATAAAAGCAGAACATAAATGTACAAACCATATATTGTGCTGGGAGAGGCTAAATTACAATAACAAATATAGAAATAGAAATAACTACAAATTAATTACAACATATGTATAAAACATAAAATCCATTTAAAAAATGAAAAAATGCACCGCTGTGTAACTCCATGAAAGCTATAAATTCCTAAAGGTTTTGCTGAAATGTTAAGGTATATGGTGAAATATAATAGTTTGTAATTACATTACAATTCAAACATTACTTGTGTAACACAGGTCATACTCACAACTTGAACAAAAACTATTTTAGTTAGCTAGACCTGAAACTGTCTTTATCAATTAGCTCTGAGAAAGAAGTAAAATCATACTGGTATATATATATATATATATATATATATATATATATTTGTATTTTTAGCAAGTCCTAAACATCTTGGTTTGCTCTGCCGTGTAGACAGAAAATCACCACATGCAAACATCGAAGTGGGAAGAAAATAAAAAAGAGCATATAGCGAGTCAAACTGCTCCCATCACCAAGCAACAGCTTTAGTGGAGTTTCTTTCCAATTTGCCAGATCTGGTGTTGGAGAAATCGATTTGAAGGTGGCTAAAACGCCGCCCTAACTGGATTTGTCGACGCTGAAGTGCTGAGCTCCTGCAGGGCCCCGTTTTTCTGCTGCTAGGTTACATCACGGCCAGGGGATGTGGGCGGTAGGAGGTAAAGAGGAACAAAGCAGACTTCCTGTTGTGATGGCAGGATGGGGACGAGGCCTTGGGGTGGGCCGGAGGGGGAACTCGGCATAGGGGTATCAGTGCCATAGTTCAGCTTTGAGCTGTAGTGTGTGTGCGAGACATGTTAGACAAACACATATATCGGCTATGGACTGTCTGCTGTACATGCAGAGATTTAGCATTGTTTAAACGGGCTAAAACACACACACACACACAATCATAGAAAACACTTCTTTCCTGTCTTTGCCTGGAGTGCCTGTGGGGTGCAGTGGGAGGATGAGGAGAGGCAGGGGAGCCGGGCGCAGCGTGTGGGCGTCTTGAAGAGCAGCCCGCTACATTAGCAATAAAGCTCCGTGTAATTAGCATGTCTTTGGTTGATAATTAGCGTTGTTGGGAGAGAGGCAGTGAGAGGCTTGCCCAGCCTCTTTAGCTCTGTTTATGAGAGGCTAAAGGCTCTTCTACGCTACTCCACTGGCCCTGGCTCTTTCTTTCAGCTTATGCCTTCCGTTTTCATCCATTTTTATCTCTGCTTTTGTAAGTCAGGCCGTTCTTCAGCTGAAATCTATGCGGATGTGCCTTTCTCAATTTGGCATTTGCGTAATAAAATATATACATTTGAGAAGAGGGACATGAAAAAGCAAGAGATGAAAACTCATTAAGTTGTTGATAGATTTAAAAAAATACATTTTCAAAATGATAACCGGGACATTGGTAAATAAAAAAAAAAAGTAGTGTCAAACAAATTAACAAGTTTGTTCGTTGTTGTTGTTGTTTTTTTTCTGTTTTTTTTTTTACATAGCTCTTCGTTCCTCAATCATGGTTTGGTTGTCAAAACGCTCTCTCATTTGTTGGCATGGTTGCAATGCAGCATTTATTTGGCAGGAGATTAAAAACTTAAACAGCCATAGATTTCCCATAATGCACCGTGCCAGACCAGTTTCCCCGGCATGTTGCATTTGCAGTTGCATTTGCATTGATACTCATCAAAGCCTCTGTTTCATTATTATTACATTTAATTTTATATAACAAGAAATCAGACAATTACCGAATTATAAAATATCAAAATAAAACAATATGAAGCATTTAGGAGATTATAAATAAATAAAACACATGCATTAATTTGATTGTTTTTATGTATTTGTTATAATAAATAGAATCAGTAAATTAATTATGATTTTATATATAAAATATAAAACCAGTCAATGAATGAATTATGTAAATATTATACAAAAGAGAGATTAGCATGGCTATGAAAAAAAGAAGCTCATTGTGGTTGCATGCTTTACTCATGTCACCTCTCCCATCATCACATGGAACGGTCGTGTGAACAGGACACAAACACTTTAGAGAGTTTGCTAAAAACTCATCCCATCATAGATTAGCTTTATCTGAACAGCCACCTTTTAATCTTCTCTCTTCTCCCAGCGCCACAACTTCTGAATGAATCGGCAATAGAAAGGAGCGCGTTTAGCCGCAAGCGCCGGGAGACAAACTGAGAGAGAGAGCGACAGGGAGGGAGGCTGGTGATTATTTCCAAAGGTCACACTGTTAATGACTACCTGCTTGGTTAATGAGATTCCACAAAGCTCCCTCACGATGTTTCACCCTCATATGTGTTGCCGTGTGCTGAGATGTGCGAGAAGGGTTGCAGGCGTCAGCCTTCTCTCGACTTGCATCTGTTTAAAGGAGAAGGAGAAAGGGAAAAAAAAATGAAGATCAACACAGGTTCATTAAACGTCTCGGAGAATGCTTAATGTGGACAAGGTACACTAATTAACTGAATTTCATTTTTATTTCTCTTCAAAGTGGCAGTAAAGAGTTAATTAAAAGATATTTTCCTCATAAGGACTTTGCACATTAGCAGGCTGCTCCAGTAGAATATTCCCTCAGTTGTCTTTTGAAAAGACTTTCTTTCTTACTGGTTTGAGTAATCAGAGATCAGAGAGAACATTAGCCTACAGCGATTTTCTCTCAGCGCTGAGTCTCAATGACCATTTATTTAACTTACAAAGGCCCGCTATGACATAACACACTGACATAACTGTGTCCTCTTACAAACAAACATACATCTGATAGAGGGAAATATTTGCGTATCACCATAATCTACCGCCCCACACATACATGCTATTAATGGCTCAAACGAAGAGTCAGTAAGTTTATGGTAATTGAACCAAGTGATGTTCAAGCTCGATGTTTTTGCCAGAACTTGTCATTAAACTCAGAAGAGGCTTTGTCTAGTTAAGCAAATAAACCCAGCGACAAAGCCAAGTCAACCGAGGAGGAGATGCGTCACAAAGAGTATGTGAAGTATAAATGGAAACTTTAATATTATTACTTGATGATTTAAATGTAAATATTATAACACATTATAACTGTTTTAACTGAAAAGATATAATGGATTACGAACATATATACCGTATTTTCCGGACTATAAGTCACACTTTTTTTCATAGTTTGGCTGGTCCTGCGACTTATAGTCAGGTGCGACTTATTTATCAAAATTAATTTGACATGAACCAAGAGAAATTAACTAAGAGAAAACATTACCGTCTACAGCCACCAGAGGGCGCTCTATCCTGCCAGAGATGCTGCTCAGCATTCCTGTAGTCTACACTGAGCAACATAGAGCGCCCTCTCGCGGCTGTAGATGGTAATGTTTTCTCTTGGTTCTTGGTTCTAAATAAATGCAACTTATAGTCCAGGGCGACTTATATATGTTTTTTTCCTCATCACGACGTATTTTTGAACTGGTGCGACTTATACTCAGATGCGACTTATAGTCTGAAATATACGCTATATATATATTAGTTTGTATTCCTGTATTTGCTAGCAACCTTTTAAAAGTTTTTTTTTTTTTTTTTTGACGTTGAAAAATAACTGTAAAATGGAACACCTTGTCTTCAAAGCAGATCTCATCACTCGTTCAGTGAGGAGCAGCACCGGTCCAGAGCATTTTGACCACACCGCCTTAGAACAACTTAGAACAACAGCTTTGAACTTCTGCCACACGGCTGCTGGATGTCAGCAAGGAGAACCCAGAGCATTTGTTCTGCCTCTCTTTTGCGTTCTCTTCTTTACTCGGTCTTACTACTTCCCTCTGATTGGAAACAGCTGCAAAGCATCTACGGCAACACTTTAAAAATGAGTGCATTTCAGATGTGTCCAAATTAGGAGCCCCCTCCCTCTCCCCCTTTCTCCCTCTGTTTGTGTGAGTGTGTGTGATGTGGGTCTCTGTGTGTGTGTGCGTGTGCACATTAGTTTTTTTTAGTATCCTTCCCCTAATAAATGGCTCAAAAAATGGTAGCGGTCTAAAAATAGTGTGCTCTGTTGCTAAATTTAGCACTTGGCTTATGCGCTGGCGAAGTGAATGGAGAAGAATAGGCTTGGAGAGGCAGGGTGAGTAAGCAAGGCTCTATTCAGTCAACAGCTTCCGTGGAGGCCTCTAGTGAACCCCTGCCCTTGGATTGCACCCCCCTCCACCGCCAGACCTGGGGGTGCCACTAAGCATTTGATCCAGCGGATAAAAGCTGTTATTATTTTTTTATTTTTAAAGACTCTAAAGGGTTTTTATAGCCAGTGTAACCAGTGCTTCCATGTTACAGGCAAAGAGCAGCACACATATCCACATTTATAGAAAAGTCTGTGATTGTAGATTTAAATTGATATGAATGGTTTTAGGTTTTAAATTAATTTAATTTTAGGTTCCCTAAATATTTATTGAAAAACATTCACCATTTTTTAAGCTTTTGGTAATACTTTAGAATATTGGGTTAACTGACAATAAACAATCATTTTGTTATTTATTAATCTTTGTTAACATTAGGTAATATACCTAATGTAAATGTAAAATACCAATGTAAAACTAATGTTAAATCAGCACAACACATGACATCAGTGTTTAAGATACAAGTAACAAGGCTGTCCTCTCTGGATGTCCCTCATACTGTCAATGGAAAATGAGCAATCTATTTCTGTAAGTGGGTGTAGATGGCAGTGTCCCCTCCCACAGGGCCTGAAGGGTGTGGAAACGCAAGGTCATGCCAGAGAGGTCAGGTGCCTGTGCATTGTTCCTCAAAACCCTCTGCCCCTTCCTGTAATGCAGCTGCGTGATAAGAACCCCTACAGACAAAAGCCGATAACTGATGTCTGTGTGTGTGTGTGTGTCTATGCATGCAAGTGTGCTCGCAGTCACTGCATCCAAAAAAAGAATCACAGCCCTTTCAATATGTGTGTGTGTGTGTGTGTGTGTGTGTGTGTGTGTGTGTGTGTGTGTGTGTGTGTGTGTGTGTGTGTGTGTGTGTGCGCGTGATAGGTGTCCTTCTGTCTGTCTGGAAATAAAACAAGACATAAAGACATAACCAGCATGTTTCAAACGGAAAGATGGCCATGGTATAAGCACCCCTTTATTTAGCTTGACTGAGTGCCATTGTGTGCATGTATGGGATGCTCCATTAGGTCATATGAATGACTTGTCTGTCTGTCTTGCTAACAGCCATGGAGAGAGAATATGAGATGACACGCTTTACAGTCATGTACCAGAATCTGGAAAACATGGCACGACAGAGTATCACATTATTGAAAAGGTAGTAAATAAAGACACAAGCGTACCATTTTCCCCTAGAGTTTATCGTAATGTTTCTTTGAGTAACAGCTATTTCTCTCTGTGCTACTCCACTTAAAGCCTATATATATCGGGAATTGCTTTAATTTTAGAAATGCATAAATATAGATGATTTTAAGTGGATTTGGTCTTTCGTTCATCCATTCCAGGATGTAATTAGATGCTCAAGGTATGGTATTACTTATCCATTACTTACTGTAATCATGAGAAATCAAATTTTCCTTGATCGGTTGAGATAAAAGAGCTCATTGTGTAAGGAAAACATATTTTAACTTTTAGAACTGAAAACTTCTAAAAAAAAAAAAAAAAAAAAAAAAAAGCTAATTTGTTGAAACTAAAGCAGCTTGTTTATTCTGCTATACATTTGACTGTTCAATATACCTAAACACACACATATATGTGCAATCTTATTACAATTTAATTTAATCTGATTATCTTAAATCTGAATTTTCCACAATGTGTAATAATTGCTGTGTCACATGATCCTTCAGAAATCATTCTAATATTCTGATTTGCTGCTAAAGAAAGATTTCTTAAAATATAATATATACATTAGGGATGCACCGATAGGATTTTCTTTTGCCCGATACCAATTTAAACAAACAACTATTGCCCGATTCCTATACCGATATTGGTCAATTGCATAAAGCAGGGTTGAAAATGAGGGTAAAAACAAAAAGATTGGTTCACTCCCTGCAGAACAGTTATTTGAACGTTTCTCTTCCTGCATTCCTCTGTTAAAACCAGTTTGAGTGGAAAACATACCGTTATTTTTTTACCACTTTTCTTTGCCATTAATAATAATAATAATAATAATAATAATAAAGTACAGCATTTAATTTACTCAAAAAAATAGAGAGCCTTGATCTTGCTTAGTCATAGCCAATATAGCATCATCTTGTCTAAAGTTACCAAAGACCAAATGTATTGAACAAAAGAAAAACACACACACACACACACACACACATATAATATATATATATATATATATATATATATGCACAAACTGATAATGAACATTTTTACATTGTAAATTGGCCTTATGGAAGAAAAAAATATATATTATGTGACTCCTACTATTACTCATATATCCCATGGAATGGCAGGCCTATAGTTGTTGTCTTTGATGCTTGATTACAGCGTAGAGGGGGAAGGTCTCAAAGCAAGACAATTTAAAGTAAAGTATCTGGATTTTAGCAGTTAAGAGGTGCCCACTTCCAACAGCTAAAGAGCCTGATGGGTTAGTTCAAAGACAGATGGTCTTTTGTGATGCACCACCTCATACTACCATTATACTGTACAGATACAAACACAAACAGGCACATATGGAGGCCATGTCCCTTGTCATCTGCATTCGTGTCTCGCTACACAGTTGTAGCATGTTCAAACCACACTTAATGAAACGGTGGCTTCCCTGCTTTCTATCCAGCCATGTGCTTCCAATAAGGTCAAGACAGACTGGTTCTCTCCCTAAAGTTCTGCACTTGTGTGTTCAATGGGAGCAGGAGACTCTGCGGTCCCCCCAAAAGTACCATATCAAAGCACAGATTTTTTAGTTAGGCCATCTGCAGAGCACTTTTGGATCATGTGCACGTCTGTCACCGAGCTTCACTGACCTCCATCCACTCTGTTGAAGCAAGAAGTGTGTTCAACTGTGTTCAGTAATCAGTTTTCCACTCATTGGTAGCACACACATGGTGGAGGCGTGACTGCTGAGGTACATGATTTCATCTCTGTTGGCCTAATGGGACCACCTTGGAGTTAGTGGCTTTATAGTGGATTTGTGTAAGAGAGAATGAAGTGGAAAAAACACTTGTACATGCGCCGAGCAAGGAGAGTCACTGAGCTGCCAAAATAGACCTTTGTGTGAAATTATGTCTTTTTTGTGAACCGCTAATGTGAGCTAATGAAAACGAATGTAAATGTTCCACTTGGACCTCATAGTTACAGTGCAAAGTTTGATTATTAGCGTAAGTTCTTCGAATCTGTCCGATATGAGCACACAAATGGTTTAAAATTGGAGAGAGAGCAACAAGTGACCTTCCACCAGTAGGAATAGAGATGCATGATAATGTTTAAACTGCTCTATTCTGCAAATGATTGCATTGTGATTATTAATCATGATTGTTCTCATGTGAAAAAAAAAAAAGTTTTTACACTTAATCGGAATTATTGCACTTTAGCATCATAGACAGTCGCTTCTAGACCGCGCGAATACTAAATTGAGCTCTCTTCTGCTTTTTGTGCATTGATGAATAAATAAAGACAAAATTACATTAAAAAAAGCATTTTGGTGAATATCCTAGTAAACACAGACGGTTAGGCATATGTCTTAACGTAAACAGTTGAGAAAGAAAAGGCATTTGTATCAGTATATTAAATCCGTGAAAGCAAACTAATAATAAATCTAATGCTTCCAAAGAAAAATACAAGTGCTCAGTGCTCCTGACTAAATAACCGTTGTAACATTAAAAATTATTAATCTATATTTAATTTATACAGTGAAGACTGTGCAGTTATTTTACATTTGATTAGCCTATTACATTTCTGTAGTGTACATGAAAGATATGTATAGACCTATCTTTTTTGTTGTGAATGTCCCAACTGGGGTACAGAATGTTAAAAATGCATCTAAATGTTCTTGTTTTATGTTTTGGTTGCATTTGTGTTTTAATAAAAATGTAGATGGTATATTAATATATTATCAAAATATTGATATATCGATCGATATACACCTGTAACGAATCAAATCTTAATCGTATCGTATAGAACTTTTTGAGGTATCAGAAATGATCGTATTGCTTGGAATGAGAATCAATACCGTATCGTGACGAACCATCCGATTTACACCACTAATTTATAATTGTGCAGATGAACTGTGCAGCCCCACACAGGGAAGAACAGAAAGAAGCTGAATGTGACACTTTCTCTGAACCTTGCTGCAAACCTGTCAGATCTATTCCACAACCGAAATCCTCTTGAAAATAAACCGTGAGGTCTGTCTGGGTCAGACTCCCTCATCAATCTGGCCTGGTTTTAACTAGATGTCTAAATGAGCACTGGACACTGTTCAGATTTTAAAAAGAGGCCAGAGTAAAATAATCAGTAGTGAAGACAGTTGGGAATCGTCTTTGGCTACTCGAGCTAGAGTTTCTCTGGCTTGATTACAGCTGGAATTGCAAGACCATAGTTGATATCAGTCCATTATTTAGGCTTCAGCCTGGAGAGAAGGTCTGACAGAAGGAGCCAGGAGGGATGAGAAGTATGAAGGAGTTTAATTAGGAGCACAGCACTGAAGGAGACATTCCTTCCCACTCTTTTCCCTCCCTTGTCTCCACTGATTCTTGATTCTCAGAAGCCTCCAGCCGCTCATCCCTTCACAGCTCTCTATTGACTATCTCTGTGCATTTTAGCTTTTTATCAAGCCCCCTCACCCCCGCCTGGCCATTTTCCACTTTGTTAGATTGATTACTTCTCATCGATAATGTTTTGGAAGGACGATCACACAGCTTTCATCTTGCCGAGCTATTAAGGCTTTAGAATGTTCTCGCTGCTTGGTCCAAGTACAGGGTATTTGTTGTCTACTGTATCTTATTTTTAGATCAGCAAACTGGAAGCATTAATGTAGCTGTTGCTTCCTGGGAAATCAATTGCATTGGCTGTGTGTTTTGCCTCCCTTCAGAAATGGGAGTGATTATTAGTGAGTCATTATAAAACCCATAGGAAAGAAAAATTACTAATGGGATCTGTTTAAAATCTCAGTTGTTTCTCATAGAAAGCAGTGTCATTCAATGGAGTTCAAATAGAGACTTTTGCTTAAATCTCCTACTTCTTCTTAGAAGCAGACCATTGTAACCTGACGTGGAACAAATGGATCTGTTATCAGTGGCTGGCCTTGAAAGATTCCAAGCTGTCCAAGAGTTAAACAAATTATTAAACATTAGCATTATTATTGTTTTTATCAAATGTATATTTGTATTATTACAACATTTATAAAAACAATATATATTATTATGACCTGTTTTCATATATAAACTAAATCTATTGATTGTTCTTTTTAAAGTCTCGATTTTTTTCCTCAGCAATGAGATTAAATGAAATTCAAATAGAGACTTTTGCTTAAATCTACTTCTACTAAGAAAAGGACCCTGGTAATCAAAAATATGCTCATATTTGCCAAGACACCACATAATCCGTTGTTATCTGAGATAATTAGTATTACTGCTCTGTATTATTACTGTCTCATTCTATTTTTCATTTAAGTGAACCTAAGAAAAATGTGATGCATCAAAGATGTATAAGTGAGACCTCCACCAAACCTCCTGAGCTATGAAAGAGTAACATCGGAGTATTTCTCTTTTTCTCTGAGGAATGGGTGTTTTTTTTTTTTTTTTTTTGCCATTTATGGCCAGCTTCAGCATAATTCAGTGATTGGCTAACTCCCTGCAGCAGAATATGCATGTGTGTGTGTGTGTGTGTGTGAGAGAGAGAGAGGGGGCTGGTGACAGGTGTGGATACTCTGACAGGTGCACATATCTGGAATGAGTGGCATAGCCGCGGACTTTAGGGGGTTCACAGCGGCTGCATGCTGGGTCTTAAACTGCGTATCCCTGCTTGAGCGCTCACTCAGCCAGCATGCCCTCCCATCAGCACACTACAATCTCTCCGCACTCCCCTGCATCCGATCGACGCCGGCCGCGCTACATCATAATCTTCCCTCCACCACGTTGCCGAGGCACTGCCTGAGTACTTGAGTAGGGGGCAACCTATCATTTGAAGTGAAGAATTTAAGTAACCAATTTTATTTGAACTCAGAAATCACTAGTAATTTCCACAAACGATTACAAAGAAATGGTTAAGTAACAAATTGAATTAACTGTGGTATTTTCATGTAAAACATGCTCCAGCAATCTGTGTTTATAGCTTTTCTTGATGTTTAATTTAATTTGTTACTTTACTATTTTGTGTGTGCGTATATATATAGTAGTTGTTTACTTAATCTTTTTACTAACTGAGACACCATATCTCAAATTTTCCATCCTTTTCTGTTTCAATCTCACAACAGCCATGCCGGGACTCGTCTTCAAAGCATTTGATCAGCTCAATACGTATAAAGGAATCAAAAAAAGCTCTCATCACACAGTGCTCTCCACACAATCCCTCAGCACCTAATAGAAGCGTGTCATAGCAAAGAAAAGAGGATGAGAAACCCGCCTTCATCAAGCCCTCGCGTCAGCAGAGTAAATTAATTATCGTGTGATTGATGCAGACAGGCAGATGAAGGCAGGGAAGGACTGCGTGTGTGAGCCTGAGCGGCACATATGTTAGCTGGTGGCTAATATCCCGCCACACCACACTAAAAGACAGTCGATCCTGTGGAACATCTCGCTTTGATGAGACGTAAAACCTTGTGCAGATAATGACAGTTGAAGACTTTTTTTTCTATGGGTCTGCGGTGCAGCATATGGCAGTGCGCCTCAAGTTTTTATTTCTTCTTTTCATAAAAACATTATGTCCCTCACAGACTTTGCTAATTTTATATCATCTAGGACAGTAGTAGCTTTGACTACATTCAATTAGCACAATAGCATATATTAAATTATTAGTCATTTAAGATGTGGTGGTTAAGTGTTAATATTAAAGTAGCATTTCCCATCTGGTAGACACTCACTCATAGACTGACTCTACTGTGAGAGGAAGATCTCATTCCTTCTAGAAGGTGGCCATCAGGTGGCAGAGAGAGAAACTGCTGCTTTAATATATCAGGAGAGCCCACAATTCTGTCTTTTACCGTTACACTAGCCTGTTTGCTTAAGCATAGCACAACCTTTCAGCTTCATCACACATTTTTGGTTTATATTCTTAATGATTATCTCAAAAGAATCCTTGTATCATTTTAGGTTCACTGGGAGTCTCTCTGTTCATCTCTATGGGCGTCTCTGTGCTGTGGTCAGGAGCTGTAGCTGCTGAAATCACATTTAGAACATTTTTTTTTTTTTTCTCTTTCTCTTTGGTACCCAGATCTGGTTAAATATTCATGTTTACATTTTAGGCTGGCCCTTCCTGTATGTGTATCCTGTTGTCTCTCAACAACTTCCTTTAAAACAACTTACAAAGAATATCTATGATTTATTTCATATCACATGAATATTAATAGCATGGTCTTAAGCAAATAATCTAAAAACAAACAAGACATGAAAGAATTCTAGAAAAGAAACCATCAGCTTGAATTACTTTATAAACAACCCCTTCAAAGATTCAGCTCTAGTGCTTCTCAAACTGTTGTTCACAAGCTGCCTCATATTTTGATTTGTGATTAATATTGTTATTAATTGAGTATGAATAAATTATGAAATTGAATCATTATTATATTAAATGCATACTTCACCATATAGAAGTTTGGGGTTGGTGAGAGAATAAAATTCAAATTTTATATTATTATATTAGATATATGTCTTACCATTGAAAAGTTTGAGGTTGGTGAGAGAATAAGGTTATAAGGAATACAATATTTCTGAAAGAATATTTTGGTAAAATATTGTTGGAAGATGTTTTTAATGCTTAACCTTTAATTTGATATAATATAAGCAGTAATATTGTGAAATATTGTCACAATTTAAAATAACCATTTTCTTTTCAAAAGCAATATATTCCTAGGATGGAATGTTATCATCAGTGTTACAAACAGTTGCGCTTCTTAACTTTATATATTTGACAGTTTCCCCTGAATTCTGAAGTGGGCTCTCCATGAATGATTTTCACCTTCATTTTTGACTCCCATCTAAATCCAACTTGTATGAAACCCACCTGAAGGTCTTCATGGTGGTTTGTATTTGAACTGTGTGCAAACTTGTATTTACAGACCCTGAGAAAGAAGGGTCTAAATGGCTGTGACAGCCCAGACCCCGACGCAGACGACTCGGTGGGCCACAGCCCAGAGTCAGAGGACAAGTACCGTAAAATCAACGACGACATTGATCTGCACATGATCAGCAGACAGAGGATATGTGTAAGTACCTTCATCTCAGACAACAAGCCCTCTCACGCTTCCTTCTCTTTCTCTCTTTTTCTGTCTCTCCGTGTGCTCTGACTCACTGCCGCGCACGGGCCTTCAGGCGTTGAGCAAGAGGGAGAACAAAGGTGGCGAGAGCCTGGAGCTCGAGTCTGCTCTCGCTCTCACTCCGTGCACGGAGGAGAAATACAAACAGATTAACGAAGAGTTTGATCTAATGATCAAGACTCAGAAGATCCCTGTAAGTACAGTGAAGAGAGGAGAGGTGAAAAACTAAAAGCTAGCAATGCTAACAAGCATATTTGAAGAAACAAAGCAATTCATTCTAATCTTGATTTAACCATTATGTACAATCTATAGAAGTCACGATGATGTAGTATATCTAGCATTTGTAATGACACTGACACTGCCTTTGGATGCATGGGAGATAATTGCACATCTGAGATATGACTAAAACAAGAAGCACAATGACAATTACTGTAAGAAATACAATCATATTAACCTCCAGAGTATATTTTGTGCGTTGGAAGGCCTTTCACTGATTGGTGTTCAGAAATAGATGCTCTTCATTACACATCTGAACCAACAGCCTGATTGATTTCAAACAAATTTATTCGCAGATCTTTAAGACGCATGCGCTTTCCTAATTACATGTGTGTCATCTATCTATCTATCTATCTATCTATCTATCTATCTATCTATCTATCTATCTATCTATCTATCTATCTATCTATCTATCTATCGTTTCAATATGATCATGATGCATGATTTTGAGGGTTCAGAAATGATAGAAAAATACTGATGTGTATATGTGTGTGTTTAAAGGTTTGTCGAGTAAGTTACAGTGTGTGTGTTTGTGTTTTTTTGTTTGGTTAGGGTTAGAAAAATTAACTTGGGTTGGGTGGAGTGGTAAACGATGGTGGTGAAGATAGTGGTCACAGTGACGGAGTTATATTTTCCCAGTTAGAGAGAAAAGCAGCACAAAGAGGAAGAGTGGCACCATGCAGAAGATGCCTAGGCTCACGTACACATACAAATGTGGAAAGCTTTTCCGTAGAAAAAATAAATAAAGACACAAGAGAGAAGAAAGGCTGCAGTCTAGGATAGCTGCACAAACATGCTAAAGATTCTTTCATGTACTGTTTGGAGGGACTAAATCATGTAAGGGTTTTTTATGTCGGTATTATTTAAACAGTATATTTCTGTTTTGTTTTTGTTTGTTTTTCAGAATCTAGACATGCACTTTTTAGAAACGTGATCTAAAAACATATTTGACTTGCACTCCAGCAAAAATACAAGAAATGGTTGGTGTCATCAGATTAGAATTTGGTTTATAATCAGTTCTCGTAAGATTAGAAAAAGTCATGAAGCATCAGACTGATATTTTTCAAGCTATTAAAAGGGCCTTGGGGTCTCTGAGACTCCAAGGAGAACACGAGGGGTAAAGACGGAAAAATGAACACCTAACGAAAGTGAAGCAGTGCCCACCAAGACCTTCACTGCGGAGAGAAAATATCTGGCTGCCTCAAGCCATGATTGCTGTGGCCTTGTGAGTTAATGAAGAATGAAAGAGTGAGAAAGAGGGAGAGGCTCCTCTTCGCTTTCTGTCAGTTGATGCTTTCCCAGATGAGCACTTACAGACCCTCAGGACACATGGCTACAATTAGGGGCTATTTTGTCCTTAAAAACATAATATGAAGGAGGAACAAGACTCTTGAAGGTTAAGCCTGCGTCTTTTGGAGGGATGCGAACAAGAGGATTTACAGAGATTTAGAGACTTTAGAGCCATCTCAGGATGTTCATTTATGGTAGATAACAGAGAAACTGGACAGAAATACTTTGAGGATTAAAGGCATTGTATGCAACATATTTGTCAAAATGGCTAATTTCTGTCTTGTTTTTTTTTGTTTTTTTGTATTCAATGTGTTTCACTCTTTGTTTTTACCATTATTATTGCAGTTTATATTACTAATTATCTTAATGGTGTATGTACTGCTTTTGTCTCCAACCAGGCTGTGCCCTCTTCCACCTATGAGATGCCCATCCCCGTGAATAACCAGATATACCCAGGCAATCATAACCTGCTTCCACTGGCCCACCACGGCCTGCAGAGAAACAGCATGTCACCTGGGGTCACACACAGACCACCTAGTGCAGGTAAAAACACTTAGGACACAGTTTGTCTACAAAACAAAAAAACAGAATTATTTAAACTTCCCTAATGAAAAATATATATACTTCATTGTTTACTTCAATACATTTACTTTATGCTAAGAAAACTACAAATACATTTTTATATTTATGTACTTAATACTGCAACTGTACTATTAGTATACTAAACAGGTATACTTAAAGTCTGCTAAATTGGAACAACTGATTTTGTACTTAATGCTCTTTAATTGTGCAGAAGTAGTGCTGAAGTCTAATTAGAGATATACTTTGTATATTTGAGTGTGCTGAAGTGTAACTATATTTCAGGTACACTTTAAATATGTCGCATTTCAAGTCGGATATTATTCAAAGATCATACAATCCTCATCAACGGTGACATTAAAACACATTTTAGACTTAATATGAAATATGTGCATTTTGCACAGGTAATATGCCAAGTAAAGTGTAATTATACATTTAAAATCAGAAAGTCTCGAGTTATCAGTAAATATGTTAATAGATTTGACCTATACTTAGTATGCAATAAATGTATTGTTCTTTTTAACTAGGGTTTCATTGGCACAGGAGCAACTTTTCTATTTTGCAGATGTAACCAACACTTAAAAAAAACAATTATTAAAGATAATTTTACAAGAAATTAAAATGTTTATAATTAATATACGTATATTTCGTTTACTTATAACTGTTTACTAAAAATGTGTGAGTGAAAATCATTTCTACACCTTTTTCTGACCTTTTCAGAAAAAAATACTATTTTAAAAGAATTATTCAAAATAGTATTGCAATTACAAACTCTTTTTCATGCTGGCTTCAGATTTTTAAAATATACCTACATAATTAACCATTACCAATATTTAATGGAATAACCAGCATTCCTCTATATTTCTATCCACTTTTGGCCGTTTGTTATTGTTGTGATGTCTTGCTTCATTAGACAGAGTCTCTCACCCACAGCTCTGTCATTAAAACTGCTTTCTCCTGATGCAATCAGCTCTGTATTCCAGGAGCGCTTAGCTAAATATGAGTTTTGGCCCAGTCTGCACACCTCTGACCACACTTGCTCTCCTGCATGCTTAAAAATAAAAATGTGTAATTTTTCTTGGACACCGCAGCCGAGCCCCGCCGGCCACATCGCTTCCCCCTCAGAAAAGTGTGCTGAGGTGGAAAAGGACAGTGTTTTGTTCTTCTCAGACACACACACACACATCTCTGTCACCTTATATTAGTCTTTCGGTCTCCACCGCTCTTAAACGCGATGGGAGGGAGGAAGATCTCTGGGGCTTGAGGGAGCTGAATAAATGACCTGACAGTTTTAAGAAGGAAGATTTTGCGGTAGGATGTGGATGTCAGTTGCTATGAAGTGACTGAAATCTCTCTCTTTCTGTCTTTCTCTTCCCATGCTAGGTGGTCTGATGGGCACTGATCTCTCCACTGGCGCGGGCACCAGTGCTGGTAAGGACGGCATCCCCACATACTACAGTATGTTCCCTCTCCATCACATCTTTTTACTCAGCCAATAACTGCACAAATTCTCTTCCAGCTCTAACCAGCCTCACAAATTTTCAGCAGGACGTTGTGTTTATAAAAGCTGGGCTTGTATTCACAGTCATTTCTTTGCAGACTTCAGTCATTAAGTGACCTGGGCTGTACTGAATTGGTTTTAAACCCAATAGCCACAGTAACTGAAAAAAAAATCACTTCAGTTCCTGCAAAATAATTACTGTACATTATTGTTTTTGTTCTAATGTGTGTATCAAGTAGCATATGCAATACCTTCAAAAGTTTGGGGTTGGTAAGATTTTTGATGTTTTTGAAAGTATATTGTGTTTTTGAAGCTGCATTTATTTGATCAAAAATACAGTAAAAAATGGTATCATTGTGAAATATTACAATTTAAAAATAAATGTATTACAATTTAATAAAATAGTTGTTTTCTATATTAATTAATATACTTATATATTATATAAATTATTTTTTTTTTTTCAATTTTTTGTATTTAAAAAAAAACTAATAATATATTTAACAATGTATTCCTATGTCCACAAAGCTGAATTTCCAGCAGCCATTACTCCAGTCTTCAGTGTCACATGATCCGTCAGAAATCACTCAAATATGCTGATTTCATATTATTATTAATGAACAAAACAGTTGTACTGATTACTGATTAATATTTTGTCATTATTTTATTATTATCTCTTTTTTTGTGGAAACCATTTTTTTCTTGATGAATAGACAGTTCAGAAGAATAGCATTTATATGAAACAGAAATATTTTGTAATATTATAAATATATTTACTGTCATTTTTGATCAATTTAATGCATCATTACTCAATTAAAACTTCTTACAAAAACAATAACCTTAATGACCCTAAAACTTTTGGTATTTGGTTTTAACACTTTTCTTGCTGAATTTGTCAGATTTGGTGAAATCAGTCTTCTGTATAGTTTGTCCCTCTAAGCTTAGTAAATATCAGAGTGTTTTATGGTAAACAAGCATACTGGCATTAACCAGATGCTGCACTGTTTGACCCGTCTCCTCTGTTTGTTTGCTTAAGCTCTTGTCTGAACATGACAGCACACAGCTCTCCTCTCACCCTGCACTTCTGTATGTCTTTTGTAGGATAACCACTATCGTATGTTTGGAGTGAAACATAGTTAGAATATTTTACCATCTAGCAGCCCAGTGCTTTTGAAACATTTGTATATGAGTTTATGTATACAAGAACGATCCACTTGAAAGGGATAGAAGTACAGTCGCAGTGGTGCTTTGACTTGTGGTTGCCTCCGAGTCTTATGTGGACGTCTGTGTATGCGTGTTTGCGTCTGCATGTGTGTGTGTGTGTGTGTGTGCAGTTCTGCCGGTCTTAACCACTAACCAGTGGTCACTACAGTAGCATGGCTTGGATATTTAAAGCAGGACAGTAGATGTTTTGAACTTGGCTTTTGAGTTGCTGGGACACAGCTGGGTAACCTTGTCTAGCCCGGGGTCTATTGTATGAGGGTAAGGGTGAGGTCTGTCAACTGACCCCCCTCTCCTCACTGTCTCGAATGCACAAAAGTACCACTTGTTAGTGTGGCCCTGCTGTCCACATTCAAGGTCTCCAGCCATCAAATATAGCCACTGTGCCGACTTCAGGCTGACACAGGGCACAGTGTGGAGTTGATGTAGGCCACAACTCTGGAAACAAGAGTTGAAGAGAGTCAAACGACACAAACGGCCTCAGTTTTAATGGTCTAATAAAGGAGATTCAAGTCTTTTTTTTTTCCTTTCTCCCTTAGCTATCTCTTGATTCTTAATGCTATTCAAAAGAGTATAAAAACTGAATACATTTATTCAGCAAGAATGCATTACATTAATCAAAGTAAACAGTAACAGTAAAGTAAAAATAAATAAGCAAATGCTGTCTTTTGAACTTTCTAATGATCAACTGTTTTGCAGCATTGATAATAATAATAAGACATTTTACTATAGCACCCAATCAGCATGATTTCTGATAAATCATGTGACACCGAAGACTAAAATAATGGCTGCTGAAAATTCAGCTTTGCCATCACAGGAATAATTTCAATTTTAAAATATCAATAACATTTTTTTTTTTTTTTAGATTGTAATATTATTACTACTTTTTCTTTTTTTTCTATCAAATACATTCAGCCTTGGTGGACATAAAAGGCATAAACATTAAGGGGGAAAAAATTGAACAGTAGAGTCTGTATATTTTTTCCCCAAGTTACCCTCTGTACTGTTGTTTTGACAGCATGTTCCATCAAGAGTGTGTCATGGTAGGATGTTTGTCACAGACAGTTATTTGCTCGCCGAGCACCCTGGCATTCTCAGACAACCACAAATCCTCTTCTACGTGTATTTATGTATCTGTGAAACATAGGGTTGTGCTGTGAGATACGGAGAGGTCAGCCAACACATGAGAAAGTGAAGCGGCCAGTCTTTTTTTTTTTACCTCTTAGGTGGAGTCTCATAGCAGAGTTTTTCTTTGTGTTGTTTTTTTTTTATTATTATTATTGTTAATTTACTGTTTCCGGGCATCTGCTCCCACCACACCGCTGAAGTTCTTTCAGTTGCTCGAACCAGGGCTGGCCTGAAACCTCAACACCGAATCAACAAACACGGACAACAGGATCCAATGAGGCCGTTACACCACAACAAGAAATCAGAGACATTCCAGCTCGCAGGGAAAGCGAGCGTGTACTTAACCACACTAGCCGGTCAGCTTGCTTTGACGCTGGGTGGAAACTTAGGCCAAGCCCATTTACAGTTAAGCCTCCTCTGCAGAGCCCCAGAAATAGAATCGGCTCCTTTATCATGTGTACACATCAGGCCATTTGTGTGTGAGGAGGGGACCACTCGTTTCTGGGCAGCTGTAATTTTAGCACTTCCCCATTGTGAGGGCGATGGCTGGGCCACAAGCGCACAGGGGAGAGACTTGTGTGGCTTTTGCGAGGGAAACGGTGTGCGTCAGAAGATGGACACTGTTGTGGCCTAGCGCGCTGGTTTTGGCTCTCAGATGCCTTCTAGAACAAACTACTTTAAAAGTCAGCGGATGGCATGAGAGAAATTAGTTTTGTGCTACTTATTGGCCACCTGGATCAAGTCGCCAAGGCTCATTTTAGGTCTAGCACACGTCGTCCGTCTGTCTGCTCTTGACGGGTCACTTTAACTCTCGCCTGGTGTTGCTGATCATTAATGACGATGGCCTGCTTGTTAAATAGCCTACACCTCGGTCTGTGCGATCTGAGCGCTCCATGCGTCTCACGATTGGCTCAGGGTGTACTGTACTGTACAAGGCTATTTAATTCATCTGCGCACATCACAAAATCACAGGTTCCTATGGTTACCGGAGCAGAAGTAAGGCCAGTCTCCATGAATGCTTCTATCGCTCTGTCCTTTTGTGCAGTAATAATGTGCATCTGTCAAATGGCTTAAATCTAAAAAAAAAAAAAAAAAAGTTCCAAATGCACAGTTATACACTGAAACTTATATAAGGCCTGATTTGTTGAAACACTTTAAAATGAAGATTTTGACTTCGGTACAAGACATAAACACACATATCAAAATTAAGGTTAGACACTTATAATGGAAGTGAATTTTTAAGGATTTAAAAGCAAATATGTTCAGCATATAATTTTATATGCTTACAGTACTTGTGAATTGACCAGTATTTAGAAAACCTTTTTTTTTTCTCATAATCGTCAACATGCATATTGTTATTGTATTGTGGCTATACTATAGAAAAAAGTGATTTTAATGTTTACAAATTGCCCCAGTTATTTCCATTGTAGGTTTCTCACTGTAGTGACCCTGTTAAAAAAAAAGAATAATAATAATATATTTAAAATACATTGTCATACAGTTCAAATCTGTCAACATATTTAGTGACATATCTCTTGAGACTTACTGATATAAATATATATATAATTTTTTCAGAGTATTAAGTACATAAATATGTGAATGTATTTGTTATTTACTTAGCATGAAATATATTTAAATATATTTACCCTAACTTTCACTAGGGGAAGATTTTTGTAATTGCTATTTATTTTTATTATTATTATTTTAGAGAGAGAAAAAGCAGGCATAAGTTCTTTTTTTTTATCAGCATTATGCCACAAGTGTTGTGAATTGAGCTCAACTTGAGCTGAACCCCTAATATTCATTTAAATGTGGAAATATATTTTTATCAAATGCTGTGTTATTTCCTCATCTCCACTGTGAACAATGAAGTGTAGCTGTTTAAGTGTTTAGAGAAGAGCTCAAACCAGCTGTTTTTCGAGCCCCGTACTTCACTATGTATGAGGAGACAGGAAGTGTACCAGTGCACATGGCATTAACATCCACCCGCTCACACTTGTACAAACAGTCTCTCACAATCACACTTACTCTTCCTGGTTCCCGACTCATGTCCTCCTTATTTTCCTTGAATCGTGCAAATTGCGCTTTCAAGACTTCTCATTTGAAAACAACAAAAACCATCGCCTTCAAATTAAAGAAAAATCACCATGGCGAAATTGCCGAGGACGACATCTGCATCTAGTTTTCCTCTCGAGTGTATGATTGGGAAATTCATTTATGTCTACCGTATAATTCCTAACCCTCTTTTAAGTGGCAAAAGCCATGCAGCACTCCACATTTTCCCCCTCGAAAGCAAAAAAAAAAAAAACTAGAGGGATCTGGATTGAAACAAAGACTCTGTACTCTGTATTTTTTCCAGTATAATGTACCCTCTCTGGTTCTTTGGAGATGATGAAGTTGGGTTAGCAATTGTGGATGAGGAATAAAGATTGCTTGTCTGATCCACTTCTGGTAGTCATAAGAGAAAGCCACATGTGCACACATGTATTTATCATTGATTGCCAAATGATGGCCTTCACTCTCAATACTTAAGGGCCATGGATTTTATGTAATTTATAGAGACTGCTGCTTTGGGAAATGAGATGTGATAGTGGCAACCTTCCCATTGTGCTCCAGATGGGACTTGGAGTGATCTTTTACAGTTGGGCCTGAAATGACTGGAATATCATTCAGAATCCATTTTCTCCCTTATATTGTACATTCAAATATTTCAAAATTAAATGTAATGGATTTGCAGGATTTCTATTCATTCCAAATAAGGAAATGAATTTGTCTTACATGAAGTGTTTGAACAAAAACATCAATGTTCTTGTCAAAAAATATGTATTTTTTAAATGAATAATTTTTTCTTAATGAGCTTTCTAATTAAGTTTTTACTGTTTTGCTCTCATTTGACATGAGCTCTTAAAGCACCAACGCATGCCACCTGTCTCTATTCATCAAACACCTGCCTCCTTACCGCGAAACCACGAGAGGAACAAATGAGCCTCATCTCTCTCCTCTCTCTTTCTCTTCATCTACCCACACTCCACATTTTCAACTCTCAACTTTTTTTTAAAGAGACATGATGCTGCAACAGTTTGCTCAGAAACAGAAACATTCTCAAGCAATCTGTCATCAATTCGGTTTAGCTTTAGACCAAACACCTCATCCTCACATAGACCTTTGCACTCTTTAGAAAGACTAGACTTGCATCATATCTTTTACCAAGTCACATTTTAAATATTAGCACAAATAATGACAAATAAAAATTAATTAAAAAAGTACTCTTACCAGTGATTGTTTTTTGTTTGGTTTGGTTTATGTTTTATGTTTTATGTTTTGTGTTTTGTGTTTGTTGTTTGTTTGTTTTGTTTTGTTTTTGTTTTTGTTTTTGTTTGTTTTGTTTTGTTTTTTGAGGATCAAATGCAGGGTAAAAAGCCTTTTTTTTTTACATCATTTTTTACATACTTTACGTTTCCATTTTTTTTTTTTACATTTCTGATTATAAAATTAATAAGATTCATATATTTTTTTATCTATATGAAGTATTGAGTTATTACAGGTTGGACAACTAATGAGTGATAATGTAATAATTTGGATAAATAAAATAATGTAATGGTATCTCATATTAATTTCAAAGTGAGAATGTTGCTGTTTTTAAAATATTTTGTCCTACCTTTAAAGAATTTCAAGAAAAATAATGTAGCTTATCCTTGATAATCAGTTGAACTGGGAACTTGGATCTTTTTTACCCAGAGGCCGACAAAAACCATATTTTGAATCATAATGACATATAATGATTCATGAGTGAAAATCATCCGAGCGTGATGGGGTGATTTGGGGTAGCTGAATTAGTCTGGTTTGGTTTGATGGAGGGTGAATGAGAGGGTGTGTTTACCAAGTGCTTGGTACAAATGAATGAGTGGTGGTGGAGGTGAACGTTGCGTGAAATGGTGTGGAAACGTCGAATTGAAAGAGCACATTCTTGGTGAAAGATGGTTGCAATACTCCAGAACGGATAAAACGGTGTTTAATGGCTGCATGTGGTGAAGGCTCACTGGAACCGTGTGGAGAGCTGCAGACAGGCTTGAATAGAGGCTTCACAGTAGATGACGGTGGAAATGGTGCATTCTGGTGCAGGCGAGAGACTCAAATGAAGCTTAAATTGTGTGGCATGGTGAAAGTTTGATGTACTTAATTTGGTTCTCTTGTGTCTAACGCCTTTTCCCCTCCCTTTCTGTCTCGCATTAGGAAATGGCTATGGAAACCATCGTAACTCTCCAGGACTTCTGGTGTCCTCCGGAGGCATGAACAAGAGCATGCAGGCCAAGTCCCCTCCACCAGTGAACCTGGGGATGAACAGCCGTAAACCTGACCTACGAGTTCTCATCCCACCCGGGGCCAAGAACAACATGCCCTCTATTGTAAGTTCATAGCAGTGTGAGCCCTGATGATACAACCCATGCACCCCAGTTCCTTCATAATCGTCTGTGGTTCTCCTGTCCTTTCTTCTCATTTCCTCTTCAGTAGTTTCATAAATTAAACTTACAAAAAATAGAGAGTCCTTCATAATCAGTCTCCTCAGCTTTGGTGTTGTTTAGCAAAGTGCTCACCTGTAGGTTCACATAGTCTCATATAGGTGGCCCTCAGCTTGACTAATTCTGGATTTATCACCCTCCCTTTACTGCCATCAGTCTGGGGATGTTGACCTTCTGTTGGTAAGTGACACTGTCACTCAAACCCCTGACATGGGCTAATAGACCTGAAGGGAATTTGTCATCCTCATGTGCATAGAAAACGAATAGCGTGCCCTAAGATGTTGTTTAGCGTATTGTTCTTATGCAAATATAAGTGCACATGCTGACCTGGAAAAGTCATGTTAGTGAATAAGGAACATTTACACAGAGAAGCTCCAGAGTGACATCTAGTGGTCATAAGAGCCTCATTTTCAGGTCTTATTGACCTCTCCATCTCCACCTCTGCTTTTCTTAATCTCTGTCACATCGTTCAGTCATCATGCCAGCTCCACAAAAGAGGAGAAAACACCTCCAACCTCTGTTGCCTTGGAGACCTTGAGTTTCTATAGCGACCAATGCCCTATGAGGGATTGCAAATCATAGGTTGAGAGGCTTCAGGGGTGCTTTATGTCAAGTGATTATTTTTCATTCATTATTTTGGGGGGGGATGCGTCATCTATATGTGATAAGTCATCTATATGTGTTCCTCTGCTCTCTTCCTCTTCTTCTAGAATCAGAGAATAAACAACTCTCAGTCCGCGCAGTCACTGGCGACCCCCGTGGTTTCTGTAGCGACACCTACTCTACCGGGACAGGGAATGGGCGGCTACCCATCAGCCATTTCCACCTCATATGGTACTGGTAGGTAGCACTTGATCTGCCATAAAACTATATTCACAAACACTTAACAATAAATAGACTTTGTACTATATACTGATTTGACATCTTAAGCACAATATTTAAAAAGTTTTCAGATAGAGGAATACATTTTATTTTATATAGTTATATCACTTTAATGTTTAATTTTTATTAATAAATAAATAAAATGTTTATCATACAAATATAATAATTACTGTTAAAATAACAATCTAAAATACTGTTCAGTGATCTATAATGATCTATTACTAATTACTGTAAAATGACATAATTAACGTTAAGAATGAATACATTTAAACATTTAATTTGTTTATTTATTGATTTACTTATTTAATTTCTTAATGTATAGATTACTTTATTAAACCCAGATGAAATTAATGCAAAATCTTTATGCATGATTAATTTTTTTTTAATAAAAATAAAAATGATAGTAAAAAAAAGAAATCTTGAGCTTTTCAACCTAAAACATGAAATTTGAGATGATTTTCTCTCTCTCTCTCTCTCTCTTTCTCTCTCTCTCTGTAGAAGTTTATTTTATTTCTAAGTATAACAACATTGCAGTATTAAATATATTATTAAATATAAGGATTACACTTGTTTGAAATTAACATGTATAGATTATTGGAATTAGAATTGATAGTTTTTTTCTTAATTTATTTTATTTATTATTATGGTTTTTATTTATTTATTGTTTGGCTATCACTGCGTTAAATCTACACTGAATGCAGAATCTCATTTTGATTTAGCATGTAATAGCTCTGTCTCTCCAGCAGGCGGAGACATTGTTATCCAAATAAGCAGGACGGTAGTTTCAGATACAAATGTTAACCCAGGTCATGTGTTTTCTTTTAGAATATTCCCTGAGCAGTGCGGATCTCTCCTCGATATCTGGCTTTAACAGTGCCAACACTCTGCATCTGGGCTCAATGAGCGGATGGCAGCAGCATCAGATCCAGAACATGCAGCACTCTGCTCTCAGTCAGCTGGGGTAAGTCCAAACACACGTGCACTTAATCACCCATACACACGTCACATAGCCAGTTTTAACTCTTACACACTTAATATATGCAACTTTCTCTCACTGTTCTTACTGTTCTGTATAGAAAACTTTTCGCAACTCTGCAAAAGTTGAAATATTGTTAAAGAAATGTCGGTGATTTGATTGTATCTTTGGCACCTGTGTACAGGAGTGCACCAGCACTCGTTCCGATCCGTAACCCCCTTCATTTCCTTTCCTTCCTACAGAAATTGCTCTAGCTCTCACTTATGTCAGGGTTCAAATCTCTCCCTGCCCTCTACTCAAAGCCTGCACATCAAGTCCGAACCTGTTTCTCCTCCTAGAGATCGATCCAGCAGCACCACGCCCGCCGGCTACGGCCCGCCACTGTCCCACCAGCAGCACCAGGGCCTGCCCCCACAGGGGCGACAGGACTCGGGCCGCTCCCCGGCCGACAGCCTCAGCAGCTGCGGCAGCTCGCATGAAGGCAGCGACCGCGACGACCACCGTCCCGACTTCCATACGCCATTAGGATTGGGCCGGCCCGGACTGGATGAGCAAGACAGCCCATCCATCAAGCGTGTCCGCCTCTCGGAGGGGTGGGCCACATGATAAGCCATGCCCCCCTTGGACTGCCCCATCCTCGATCTTGACCTCCCCATGCGAAGCAGCTCACACGCTAATCATTGCTCTCCCTTATCCTCTGATTTGCTGTAGAGAGGGGAGGAAGTGCTCTCGAAATTACCTGTATTTTTATTATTATTATTATTATTATTTCAACAGATTATGTCTAATATACATATTGTTGTGATTGATGGGTTTTCAGGGAGGGAAGCGGCAAGGAGGACTGATACACCAGGGTTGGGGAGGGTTTAGTGGGTGGGGTTACTATGCATAATATGTGCAGTTTGTGGAATACAATGTAAAGAATTACCATATATGCATATATATTTACACGTTGTGTAGGTGTACATGTATGCAGAGTAACAAACCAACAAAATGTGTCAGGTACTCTCGGATCTTCTTCTTTTTTTTTTTTTTTTTTTGCAAAGTACATGCCTCAGTGATGTTCAGCCACAAGAGGAGCACAGCAGAGAGCGTATCGCGGAGGTGACAGCTTAGCACTTGAGTCGTTGTCCCTGTACAATATGTACAGATACCTTTTTTTAGAGCCACTCTCTTCAGGAGGGCCTCTTCGCTAAATGTATGTTATGGGTGACAATGTCATGTTGCAGGTTCAACGTATTGTACATAGAGAAAAGGCTGGGACACGGGGGAACGGTCAAGGTTGCTGATTTCACACAAACATAACTGTTATGCAAGAATTTCGAAGGATTGTACAGATATATGTGCAGGTTCTTTGGTTAAGTTATGGGGGAGTGGGTATTTCAGAAAAAAAGTATAAACAAAAAACTCTCCTGCTGATGAAAGAAGATAGTAGGACGGGGATGAAGGACTTTAAATTAAGAGCCATGTTACTTCAGTCTGATGACATTTTAACCTAGGATTTGCAGTTGTTGTTCAGTATTAAAATAAGAAAAAGAGAAAAAAAAAGTATGATACACTTGCTTATATTTTCATATCAAAAAGGAATACAATGCAAAGCATTTTTGTGGCTTTTTGTAGTTTATAAGAGCCAGAATGTGTTTTGATAGCTTTGCCTATATGAGAAATGAAAAAGGATGAGAAACCTTGGGCTTTTCAAACCGTAAGCCACGAAAACTAAGACAGTGAACCCTTGCTTTGCTCAGTGTTTTTCTCTCTCTCTCTCTTTCTTTGTAGAAGTTCTGTTTTTAAATGTGTATTTCTAAGTATATTGAATATTAATATTAAGAAACTTTTTTTTAAAAAAAAATCTGTGAAATTAACATGCTTGTGTATAGCTTTCTAATATATGAATATATATGATAAAAAAAATATTGTCATAATGTTTTCCCCATTGCGGGGATGTGCAGTTGCATACGTTTAATCGTCTTTTCTTTCCCCTTCTTTTTTTTTCCCTTCACCGGACTGAGTCTTTCAGGGGCAAATGCATTCAGAATGATGCTTTTAAATTTAAGTTGCACTCATAAACATGCCCCCCTTTCCCCTTTTTAATAAGCACAAGGTATCCACTCTGGTCTGGAATATTCACAACATTTTCCAGTCTCACATTAATTGACATTGCACTGAAGATTTTCTAATATACGACAGCACAGTCATAGATACCTCATGACTGCTTGTGTAAGCTTGTATCATCAGTTAGTGGATTGTGACTAGTTTTGTTCAGTTGATATACATATCTATCATTGTGCATTCTGTGATTTTGACAGGACATGTGTTAGTCTGTTTTTTCTACCAAAGACAAGTGATGTTATGTTTGCCGATCCATTATCCTTTCTGGTGTTTCTTCACAAGTTGTTCATAGTGGCTGGTACCTCTGACTCACCCTCCCAGTGCCTCAGATTACCTTTCAAACGAGTTGGTCTTGTTGAGAATTGGGAACATTCTCCTCTAACTAACAAGTGTACGGTATTGTGAAAACGCCATTGTTTGTTATATAGATTTCAACTGTCCATATATGGCTCCGGTTAATTTTATTTCCTTTTTTTAATAGAATTTTTTTTTTTTTTTTGGTTGACCTTTTTGTTTTTTCCTCTCTCTATCTCTCTCTTTCTCTTGTTGTTTCCATTAAGTATATAATTAACAAAATAAAAATGAAAAAAAAAATTGCTGAAAAATTCTGTAGTAACAAATGTAGCTTGTATAAACCTACAGCTAACCAGAAGAAAGAGGCTTTCAGCGGCACAAGCTGGACTTTGTCGCCACTTGAAGACAAGATGTCATTAAATTAAACCACATCTCTGTATCTCAAGGGACTTGATTCAGCTGTAATGTAGTAAAAATTAATGTATGGAATAAAAATTGTTTCTCCTGCTGGGACTAAAAAAAAGGTATTTGTATTTTGCAGAGAATTCAGTAAACTTACTGGCTTTCTTAGTTACACAGACGTCCTGGTGTGATTTTTTATTGTGTTCTGTCCCTCAACTTGACTGCAAGATATCTGTGTGAACATGTATTTAGCCAGTATCTCTAAACCACACATTGTTCACTCAAAATGGTTAATCGTAGAAACATCGGTACATAATTATTAATGTTATTATTATTAAGGTCAGTATGTATGGGCCTGTCTTCAAATATACGCAAGGCTTTACCATTCATGTTTTGTAGCTATGCACCGTAGAAGCTGGGATAGTCAACAAACACTTAGTTTGACTGAATAAAATATTAAATTATATTCATCATACATTCACACAACCTCTCAGAACAGTTTTGTAAAATTGAATCCTGTTTCTTAAAAGATACTATTAAAAAAAACTGGCCCAATAGATTACACGAATATCTATTGGGTTTGTTCAGCCAATCAGTAAGCTTTTAGGCGCTTTTCTGTCGCGTGCACAGCGGCCAGTCCATATATGGCACCGGAAGCTGAACATAGCGCATTTTCTTGAGTTTAGAGAGTGTAGAATTTTCGAGATTACTTACCTTTCAACAACGCCATACACAGCCAAACCTGCTAAAAACAGTAGAATAAAGCAACGAAACCATAAACAGGAAGAAAACAGGTAAACATCTATACAGCTTTTCGTGTTCTGAGGGAGGTAAGAGCTTCAGAACGGTTAACGGTTGCTTTGCTTCTGCCTTAATATTGTTTGGTCGCCCAAATTGAAGGATTGTGAAATTAACGTTACAAGTTTAATCTAAGGTTCTTCTGATGAACACACTCTGACACACCTGACCATCCCTCAGATAAAGTTAACAAGCTCTGAGCTGGAGTTTCTTCTTGTCTCCCTTGAAAACAGGCTATGTTTAGCTCCAGAATGTTACTCAAATATTTGAAAGGGGCTAACATTTATTAGTAGACAGGTATTATGGCTAACAGTAGTAACACAGTAGATTTAATGTGTAGGCTACGCGTTATAGCCTAGTCTAAACTATCGACCTTTATATTTGTGCATTGGTTTATTAATTGCCTTTATCGACAATGTAAAATGTTTTCAGGAAAATGCTAGACCTAAGATTATACATTGTAGAAACAGTGAAGGCTGTTGAAGAGACAATGAATCTTTCTGGCCACAAGATGTCACCATTGTTGCAGATTTTTGCCTTATTTCATTCCCCCGCTTCTCCGGTGAAACTGAGATTTCTGAACTAATCTCTGTAAAACGTGTTAAACATACAATCATACTGCACAAACTCTACGTATGATACATATTCAAACTCTTTAATTAGACATTAATTGTGTAGGCTATTTGAATTATGTGCCGAATTTGATTTGTTTTTGTTACTGAGTGCATTTTAAGCTGTTTCTGCTTGATCGCATTATTTGCTATTGACCTGCCCTGTACATATAATGTAACATTTGAATATTTAAAATAGGCCACTTTCATCACATAGATTCTGGGAATCTGTGAATATAATTTTGAGAACATCATGAAGTTGTCACATAGGCTATATGTAAATGTGGCTCTTGTGTAAACCCAAACTTTGATGTGGATCATTTACATATATACTATTGTAGCTCTGTATAAAACTAAAATGTAAGTATGTTTGCCTGTGATGATCAAAAAGACACTCACAACAGAGATTATTTCAACGTTTAATCAACATTATTTTCCACTCCTCCAGATGTTGCACAGAAGATATTATCTCTCCTACACTTTACACTTTCACAAGTCTTTTAAAAAAAGCATTATACACGAACACAACAAACGAAAAAATAGAGAAAAAAAAAACAGAATCAAAGGTGCACTTGAAATAATTTGTAGTCTAAACTTGAACTGAAAACTTAAATCTTGGATCTGTAATATAACGCTAAATAATTGCGAGACAAATGGACAATTAATAGCTAAATGAAAATGTAAAACGTCATAAATACCATTAATATATGGAACACTGTGAAACTTTTCACGATAAAAAAAATAAAATAATAATAAATAAATAAAAAGCTCGAATGGGCACAGCTATAATCGTTGCAATAAACTCATTCTGACGGTAGCTTTCTGCTAAGAAATGAGCGAAAAGCAAAACGAAAAAGTTTGTTAGAAGTTAATCTGCTTTTAGTTATTTTGTTTTAATTTATTATTCATTATTCAATTTGGTTTTTATTCATCATTCATTGGATAGTATTCATGTCATCATCATCGACAAATAGGCTATTAGCTACATTAGTTGCGGATATTTTGGGGAGAATATCGAAATTTAACAGACGAATATTTTTAGACTCAAAATATGATTTCTCGCTTTCTCCCTCTTTCTTTCTTTCTTTCTTTTTTTCTTTTTAGCACATAAATATTTGCTCGTCAATAAGCTTTATAGAAAAGGAGGGCATGCAGGTGTATTTTTGACAAGCATCAAGTGAACATATAGTTGACTGTAAAGTTTTTTTTTTTTTTTTTTTTTGTAACATGGCATTTAAGGTGATTTTTTTTAAATTAAACTATGCGCGTTAATACTACTAGGATATTACTGTATTCTTTAAAGCGATTATCACAGTGTAAAATAATAATAATAATAATAAATTACAAATCCGTGCATTAAGCATATAACTGCATGATCTTGAGCACGCATCGCGTGTAACCCGCGTATTGGTCAGAAGTGGCTTCGACAATGTTTTTTAAATTACATTTTTAAAAAGAAACTTATCCTTTGCTTTCTATAACACATTTCCTGGCTTTATAAAGGGGTCTGTCTTAAGTAAGAAAGCGTAAAGTAGTCTAGTATAAACGACTTTCCCTCGTGTTTTTACAGTTAACTGCACATAGGCTACTGGATATAATTTGCAACAAGAGCGACAGTTATTCTAGTCATTACTAAATGAGAGATAATTGAGGGTAACAAAAATAAAACGGACTAACAAATAAATCTACCGTATAGCCAATATGTGGATATATGTTTTCAAAACTGTTGCTATTATAGTGCGTGTAGTAGCCTATACTACATTTTATTTCCCCAAAACAGAAATGTGTGTAGTCTGTCTAACATGTCTACAAAAATAAAAAAGGGACACAAGGCTCCTGTATAATTTAAAGATTAGTATTTGGCCTATTTATCTATCAATATTTGATTACAATTTAAACTCGTTGTATCAATCAGTCTGCTTATAAAAATATGACGACAGTCGTAGATTTATATTAATGGAAGCTTTGAGAGAAAAAAATTAATACATAATCAAATAGAATTAACATGATAGATCACATTATGACAGTATGAATGATATGTTCACGTGGAGTTATCGCTCGTGTCTCCTGATAAATCATTTGTTTCTGCTGGAGAGCGCCACAAAGCATTTCACCGCCAGATGTCGCCACGTGTTTCAGAGACGCATCACGGTGACTCAAATTTCCTTTTCTCACTTCAAATGAATTTCTAGAGAACGAATGGCTGAGGCAATATTTCGAAATGGCTTGAAATACCATTTAGAATACAGTTTATTATTGTATTTGCTGTCTTACACGTTTAGATGAATTGGCCACAAGGTATGTGTCCAACACGAAAAAAAAAAAAGCCAAGCAGTTGAAAAGGGGGAGGGAAAAACTAAAGTTTATTAACACTATAAAACATTTGTAAATGCCCACCGTTTCATCTAAATTCCCCGTTAATCGAATAATGTGCACTGCATTATTCGGCACAGCTGAACAATAGAAAGAAAACATGAATGTCTTTGTATTGAATCACCTTGAAATGAGCCTTCCTCCTCTCTCTTATTCCCTCTCCACCCTCTCTGTCATACGTCTAACTCACTTAAACAAAAAGTCTCTCCATATATTTTAGGACCTATTTTATATATATCCTATCTATTAATGATTATGAAAGAACCAAGAGAGATATAATTGAGAGGAGAAACAGAAATAAGCCATAGCCTATGCTCGTTTAGACGCTTTAGACGTTCGGTTTTCTCGTTCTCATAATCTACACGCGTAATTAAAGAGGCTGGAATACAGATGACCATTAAGACAGTTTGTTGCCTATATTTTTCCCTTTACTGTATTTGTTTATATATCGATAATAAGAATCATTATCTTATCAATCTATTAACAGAATATACAGGAACACGTTGTAAATATATATGTGTGTATATATATATATATATATATATATATATATATATATATATATATATATATATATATATATATATATATATATATCCTGTTCAAGATACGCAAAAACAATAATAATTTTTTGTTTGTTCTGTCTTGTTTTTGTACGTTTAATCTTAAATAGAGTAGGCTAACGGGAGGTTCTGTACAATGACTATAAAATGTGTGAAAGCTTCAGTGAATACAAAAATCCTAAAAATGCCACTTCCTCTCATTAAAACATTTTTTCATGAGCCTCGAAAACATTTTCAAAGTTATTAAGGCACTTTTGGATTAGGTTTTAAGGGTGTCTTCGGGAATTGCATGAATCTCTTTCTCCGCGAAGTCGAAATAAGCCTAAATTTGCACTAACTTTATAGCCTATAGATTAGGTTACTTGGTCCAGAAGACCAATCAATGGCAAAATGCTTCGAATGTAATGCAGAATAATATAAGAATCTGATGAAAATAAATTAAGATTTGAAGATGGCTAATTCATTCTCCAATTATACAGATAGGAGTTGTATATGGTTTATATTATAATTTGGGACGTTATGGTGATTCATTGCCTGCCGTTATATTTATAAGAGCTGTGGGAAAGTTTGAAGTCCCTTTCTCTATAGGTTTTAAATATGCATAAGTATGGTAATCGCGGTCCTGCTGTGTTGCAAACAGACGCAGCAGATCACACATGTGCTACACAACTTCGGACCGTGAAGTCGTCAAGACGAGGACATGAAGAGTCCAAGTAAGTCCTGTTTTTCTTATTGACGTCTGTTGGTATAAAGAGATATAGCAGGGCTGTCTGAAGTTTAAGGCGGAAAACATGCGAGCATAGGACAGCACGTGTGTTGACCCATTGGGAATCAATCTTTACGCGTGTGCCCGTCTGACCACTTCTATTGGGTGCCAGATCAGTTGAGCAAGGGTTCACAAGATGAAGATCAGACGCTTTACGAGTAGGAACTATGAAGAAGAGATGCCTAAGATTGCGCCTGAGAAGTTCTGGAAAAGAGTCTTGACTCGAAAGTAAACGCAGTTATATTAATAGGAAGTGGATATTAGGCCTAATGATGACTTTAGCGGTAAGTTTTGAGGTCGATGATGTTTGTGTCGATGCCAAGTTCAATGCAATAGATATCGTTCATTCATTTTTTTAAAGCATTTGCCTCATGATTTCAGCTTTTCTTTGTTTAGACTACTAGCAGATTATTTGTTCATGTGGGCTAGACAGCTAAAGAGAACTAAAGATGTGATGCTCATTTAGCCTACTATGTACCTAATAATTTACAAAATATTATTTTTGTTGTTGTTGTTCTCTAATAATAATGTGTTTATAGCCTACTGCTAAGTACAATTTTGTTTTGCTCATTTTGTTCGTATAGACTACTTCAAATTGCATGAAAATATTTGCTGCTTCTAGTAGCTAATTGCAGTTGTAGTATCTTTTAACCGACTATTTCTTTATGAGAGATGCTCTAACTTAATGATATGCTAATGTAACATAATGCGCTCTGTGCCTTTTTGTTTGAGACGCTCAAAAGAAGGAATAGCTAAGTAAAAAAAAAAAAAAAAAATATATATATATATATATATATATATATATATATATATATATATATATATATATATATATAAACCTTAAGTATTGTTTAACTTTCTTTAAATGGATTGAAATAAACAATGATGGAGACAATGCTGTAGCGTAACCTATGCAATAAAAATCCGCATCGCGAAGAGCCAAAGGCGCATGAAATAAAATGGAATCGAGACAACGCAGCCATGCACCGTGAATGCAAAGGAAATTCAAATATACCTTTTAAATATGCATCAATATTAAAAATAATACACTCGCAAGGACCAACTGCGGTGAAGATGTAAGAATGGCGGAGCAGGCGTCTCATTATGCATGATGAGCGACTTCCCTGGCAATGAGTCTCCGCTTCTTTGCTGCATATGGTCCAGTTTCACGGTCAAGAAAGGTTCTTCCTTTCAATAAAAAAAAAAAAAACAACAACTTACATATTCTTCCGAAAAAGAAACGAGCCACCTCGAAGTCGATGAGGGGAAATTACTCCGACCGCTGAAAGAAAGGCTATGTTGGGGGATTTGCATATTTGATGCGCTAATTTCCCTGATGTATTTAAATATGGCTGCACGTAGCCGATAGGCTTGCTACGTCATCGGACGTGACCTCGTTGTGAAATCTAAACGTGAATTCGTTTTAGTCAAACACAAGTGCTGGCAATAATTGAGAACAGTGAAGGAATAAGAATTAGTTAACACTATTTAGAAACGTTCAGAATCTTACATTTAAGAAATGTATTTTCAAAATCTGAACTTGATCATTAAATAAAGAAAATGCTATTATGACAATAATAATTATTATTGTTATTAGATTAGGCTATGTTATATAAATATGTGTGGTGTGAATAAAGGTTTTGGGGTGGGTCTGACCCCCTTAATTTATGTTTGAAGCCGTTATCATTGAATATCAAAACAAAAGGTCTGGCATCAGATCTCACAAGTGAATATTCTTTGTTACATACCGTATGTGTGTTTCGGAAATAGAAGTAAATCAGTGCGCGTATTCAAATATTATGCTGACCCACAGCAATCTCAGTCGCCAGAGGAGGTAACTATAGCAACGGTATTCAGCATTTTTTATATCATAATTTGATAGGACATTGACAAAACATAATATTATTATTCATTACTTAATTACTAATGTGCATAGCCTATCAAAAGTAAGTTGCACTATATATATATATATATATATATATATATATATATATATATATATATATATATATATATATATATATATATATATATATATATATATATAGGATAGTTGCACTAATTGTAACTATAGATGCGCCAAAAGAGAAATGATTGTGTAGATAGTAGACTGCAAATATTATTGTGTGTATTCATGGCACGATGTAAAAATTTAACAGCCTGAGGCCCTATTCTGAGCTTGCGTGCGCGCACTCGAGCGTGAGGTTATGGTGAGTTTAAATAGGACCAATTTCACTTTTCTCTTTTATTGTTTATTTTTCTTTTCTTCACGAGCTATTACAAATCAGTGTGTAAGTTTTCCGTGAGCTGATGATGTCCTCTCAGTGTCAGATGGCCATTTCGTTCCGTCAGTCAAAATGTGTTGGGCAGAAGCGCTCGGAGCAAATTCATTACCGCAGTCAATCCGTAACCTGGTCTGGGAACTCGGGGCTAGTCCACGCCAATAGAGGAACAATGCCTCCTCAGTTCAAGTCCAACAAAAGACCTGGCGAACTTGTTTGAATTTCAGAGCACGTCCTTTCTTTCACAGAGAGGACTGCCCCTCCCGAAAACCCTTCATGAAAAAAAAAGAAGAAAAAAAAGAAAAAATAAGGGGGGGGGGGGGGGGGTGAGCATGCCGACCTTCTCTGCTCAACAGTGCACTTTTCTATTTGGTGCTGCAGACAAATAGGTTATGGGAAACTTCTCAACCCCTCCTCTCCCTCTCCCCTTCTCACTGGCTCTCGCTGATACGGTGGCTGTCGTTCTCGTGCGCTTGGACTGTGCTCTAGTGAGAATCAGAGCCGCTGAGGCACGCGTAATGAACTGCGTATTAGCGGCAATTTTAAACCGAAAGCAGCCCGTGCACGCCGGCTTCATACTTCAGCAGGAGTTGCATCTGGTCACGTCGACTTCGGCATAATTATAAAAAATCTTTGCTCAAGTGAGTACATCTGGAAACACTTCTCTTTTTTTCCTGTCTTTTCTCTCTCTCTCTCTTTTTTTGTCCATTAATAATACAATGCTATAAGTTGCATTACAGATTTTGACGAAAGAAATTTAACTACATTAGAGTTTTTGTAGAACAGTGTCATAGATATTAACATACTTTGGACTGATATAACACAAAGCACTTGTCTCAAGGCCAGAAGTCTCATGCAGTGATAATACAAGGTGACAAAGTCTCACAATTTATGCGCAAGGGAATTTAATTTAGCATTTTGGAACAGAAGTTTTCTTGTTGTGCTGCTTAGACAGTAATTTTGATTGGAGGCCATGCATCAAACACACTTTTATTTTTTTTAACACACATTTCTGTGAGATGTTATGTGAGTTGTAATTGATTATAATCAATAAGCGTAGCTTCATGTGGACATGTGAGTCAAATGTCTTAATCGCTCTCATTGAGGCAGACGTTTTACAACTTAGAGACCTATATTAGAGACCTATTCTTTCCATTATTTGTGTATGTTACTGTACAGGCCTGCAGAACACCTTGTGTACTGACATCTGTTTGTGACGTTTCAGGTGGTCTATACAGTTAATGATATAGTGTAAATGAATTTAAGACACATTGTACACGATGAGTGATATAAATAGTTTTATTGAGAATGTTTTTCAACTTTTCGAACACGCATACACACAGACAGAGAGGGAGAGAGAAAGAGTAGTGCTGTGTTGACTCCCAAATTCTGAAACCCACACAGATGCTGGAGAGTCAGCATCACGTTTTGATTGATAGGTTTGTTATCCACTTACTGTATTCAATTACTGTTCTCACGGAACAGAAAGTAGGCATGAGTATGTAATCCATTTAAAAATAAGATTCTGATAACACCTCACTCTGTCTAGAGAGCAGCTGCTACATACCTTTGCGTGTTGACTGTTAGTGTCAGAGGAGAACAATCGCAAGATTCCTCTTGTCGCCGGCGAGCATTTCCTTGTATTCAGTCACACTAAAAACCAAAATCCTCGTGAGCGAGAGTGATTGGCGTTGCCTTTCAAATATTTCCATCAAGTATAGTCGCCTTTGAAAATGCGTTATGCGTAAGGATCGCCGCTTCAACCTGCGCGAGGGATGCAAACGCGCTCTGGAGATTTCTAATGACATCATCATCATCCCCACCTTCATCATGACCTTGCACTCCTGTGGTCCGAGACCTTTGACCTTTTCTAGCTGGTCCATATTTTGGTACTGGAAGCCCGCCCCCCCGCTTACCCCCTCCGCCCCCCACTCCTCGAGATGTGGCCCTGTTCCCTCTCTCAGACCGCTGGCAGCAGCAACACAATCCTCCTCTCGTCTCTCTCATAGCAGCTCTCAGGGATCCGTGGCATTACCGATCTCCTCCGTGCACGGACAACCTGCCACCACTCGGCTAAAAATAAGAGACCGATCTCTCCATTCAGTGGCGAAACAAACGCGACGTTATTTCCGTGTGCACTTTTTTCCTCTGGAATCGGATTTCTCTTTTGTATAATATCGCTGTTGGTTCCGTGGGATATCTATCGATGCTGCCACGATTTAATAGAGCCAAAGGAGCCTTTTGTGAGATCGGGAGGTAATTTGCAATGCAAATGATGGCCTGTGTGAGGATGACTGCTTCTTATCCGACAGGCTCCAACTCTCATATTGTTTTAACGTTAACTTCTCCGATGTCAAATGGATTATAGCTTCCGTTTTGATTCTCATTTCCCTGTGAAGAAACTGTCATATATTTTTGTTGCGAGCATACCTACTTTTAAGAACTACCAATGACAATTGTGAAGTCCCGTGCCTATTTTTTGTTGTTTTAGCAACTTCTTCACTTGGATTTATTCTTACACACAAGACACGGAGGTATCCGGGGATTACTGTTGTGGAATTGGAAGCGAGTTGTTATCTTTGGTTATCTAGCTGTATGAGTATGTTGCACTTCATAAAGCTAGATAACCGAAAGTAAAAACTGCCTCCTGGCTCATCGAAAACTCTGGATGCCTCAAGACACGAAGATACATGAACAAAAATGCATTATAGGCTATGTCAGTCGTTTTGAGAATTGTTGGCTAGACACATTGTCAAACAAGAATTTGGGTTTTAATTATTTGTTTATTTAGGTTTCATTTTATGTTATGTTGCTGTGAAAAGTATGCATTTCTTAATGCTTGCGCCCAAAAAAAAAAAAAAAAAAGTAGGCTAAACGTTAACACAAGCAAACAAAAGAGTCAGCTTCGTTTTTCCCTGAGGAAATGTTGTTTTAAATATTGTTTAGTGGCGTAATAAATTAATAGACTATCAGAGATTAATTTAATAATACTCGAGTTTGTATGCTCTCACCAATTTACTTAAAATTGACACGTGAAGAGAGAGGAACCCACGTGCTCACTATTTATTTCAGCTCGGTCGCCTTTGGCCAGGAAACGGCGCTGGCATCCCAAACAGAAATAATTAGGACATATAGAGAGAGCTGACAAAAATGAAAAGGGGTGGGCACATGGGGAGCGAGGGGGTCGGTCCTCCTTAATTGATTCCGTTAAACGGAGCGCAGTAGATGTGAACGACTGGACGCTCCCATTCCCACGCTCGAGGGCAAGTGGTAATGCCACGGCCCTATCCAGAATATGACAGACAGCGCCGGCGGGCTGGGGGGGCTGGGGGCGACATGGGTCATGAAAAGATGTCAAGTGCACCCGACTCATCTGCATCCCTTTAGAAAGTGGCGACCGTTCCCAGCCTCAGCAGACGCGGGCCCCAAAGCAGGAACAGTAGCCTAACGGCTGTGAATATATCACTGGCATGATAGCTATATAACGTGCTGCTGCTACTACCGAGGTGAAATGTTTGGAAGTGTGGGAATAAGGCGTGTGTTTGTAAAATAAGTGGGTCTTGAGCTTGAAGTTTTGAAGCAGCTTTGCTGCAGCTCTGCCTTAGAACGCGTTGAAACATGACATCACCACTATTGTCCTCCAACGCGCTTGCATTTGAACTTGACAAGTATCATTTTTTTATTTATTTTTTCGTCTGGCTTAACGACCTCTCATTATACCGTATTTATTCTTTGCAGTAGACTTTAGGTCTACTCTATTATGAATTTATTCTGTGTATTTTTTTTAAATAAATATAATATTTTAGAGGCCAAGGCAAGTTAGTTGCAGATTAAAATAGACATTTTATATGCGGAGTAAACCTTAACACATATTATGTCTTAAACAATTTACCTTTCAGTAACAATATCAAGGAACTAAACACTTGCACAGTGCAATTGTGATTTTATTAAAAATGTTAGTCTATGAAATAGTATTATAGCTTTAAATACATTTTTAAACTAAATAATTATTTTAACATCTAGCCAACAGAATTTCCAAATTAAATAAATGCATTACAGTATGTTGCTATTATTATTGTTGTATTTTTAGTAGTTGTTGTTGTTTCAAAATTATGATGCATTGAAATGTGTGTGTGTGTGTATATATATATATATATATATATATATATATATATATATATATATATATATATATATATATATATATATATATATATATATATATATATATATATATATATATAGCTTTGTTTAAATGCCAAAACTAATGCAGTTTTATCCCAGGCTCTTTTCTGTGAATGCCTGTAATAGTAGGTCCTCGTGTGTTGTCAAGAAGAAGGGAAGGAACATGATATTGTCAGGCGATTACCAGAATCTACTGTGAAAAGACATTGACACCTTGCCTTTTGAGTTCAAGACAACAATGGTGTTAACAACAAAAACCTGCTTTTCTACTTGCATCATTCTAAATTAATTTGAAATCATTTATTTAATTTTTTTTGCATCACAAAAAACCGTACACCTTGTTTAATAATTCATCTTTAATGATTCCTCTTATGATAATATACATGTCCTTTCGTTTTACCCAGCACTTGCTTTGTATGCACCAGCTCTTGACAGTCAATCTATTCAAAATGTCCGCATTGCAATTTAATGTGTACTGTTGAAAGGTTATATGTAGTGTTGAATGTTTGCAAATCATTTTTGAGATCACTTCTTTCATTACTGCAAAACCACATGCTTTGAGTGATAGAAATGGGTCATGTTTTTTCAAGAAAATCTGTGATACTATAGAGAAGGCAGTACTGCATGCTATAAGCCAGAGCTTTGACTTCTAACATATAAAACACATATTTAATATTTAATGTATTGTTGTTGTTGTTGTTTTTTTGTTGAGGATTTACACCTTCTAAGTGATATCTTAATATAAACTCTGTTTTGGAGGTTGTTATGGAAATAGCAAAGACGCGTAAGTGTACTCATTCTGAGCTTCAACTAAATATTCAGCATGTGTACATGATTTAGGACCTAGATTGAGGTGAACTCCAAGGTTCCTTTTGAATATGAATTTTTATGTAGTAGGCTGGCTGGCTGCCTGCAGCTCTATGAATGAGCCGTTTTGCTATTGTGTGTGTGTGTGTGTGTGTGTGTGTCTTAGACAGTTCAGGCATATTGCTGTCTTGTAATTGGCTGAATACTATAACCATAGCGACCATGGCAGCTTATCAGTATTCATTGGGCAGGCAATCTTCATATTTTTGGCTACTCCACATCCTCCACCTGTTCTCAGTCACAATCCCTTCATAGCGCTTCTGCACAGTTTACACAGACTTTATTGCTGTGCTCATCTCATTCAGTTGTTAGCATTTGGGCAACTGACATTGTCATTTGTGTTTATTCCCTTAAATATATTTAGTTTACCTCTAATTTTAAATATATTTAATTGATGGATGCTTGGCCTGTTTAGTTTTTAAATTATGTCCTTGGATCCATGCTTAGTCAATTGTTAAAAGGCTATGCTTTCTTCACTTTTTATGAAAATGCATTATATATATATATATATATATATATATATATATATATATATATATATATATATATATATATATATATATATTATTTTTTTTTTATTTTATTTTATTTTTTTTATTATTATTATTTTTGTGTGTAAGGTTAAAGCCAGATTTTGTTTGCTTGTTTTAGCAATGTTTGTGGTTACACTATAACTTTCAGGTTGTATGTCCCACAATTCAAATTTTAGCTAGGTACATAAAGTGGCATCACTTGCAACATATTGATACTTTTTACAGTGTTGTGATAAGTTCATATTCTCTCACTCTCTCTCTTTATCTCATCCATATCCCACTGATTTCATAAGAAGCAATTCTAGATTCAGGAAGCTTACATGAATGTGTAAGTTAACTCCCTACAATCTAACTGAAAAAAGTGCCATAGAATGTGCTGTGATGTTAAACAAGCAGGTACATGTTGGCACAGAGCATCCTGTAGACCCGCCCCTTCTCAACCAGGTCACATGTACAGTGTTGTTCCCACTGGTTGGTGTCGCTGTGGCAACAAGAGGTGATCTCACATGCGTATGATGGCTATGTGCAAAAGCAGGACAGGTTCCACATATGTGTGTGTGTGTTAGTAAGTGGAAGATTCTCTATGCATGTATGTACGTACTTGTGTAGGTGTGGATCTGTAAGCGTATTAAGAAGCCACTTAAATGTATCTGTGCATGTTTTCAGTCAGATTTGTCATGGTTGTGTGTATAATTGTGTGTTCCAGTGTGTATTCAGCATCAATCTGGTATCTCACGCTCAAATCTTGATTTATCAGTGTCAATGCACAACTCATTGACATCTCAAAGAAGCAGACAGGTCTAGTGCCAAAATGTTCAAATAGAACAACCCTGCAATATGATTCATGGAGCAAATGAACCTCAGTGTCAAGATTTAGAAGCAGTACAGTGATTGCAAAAAAAGTCAAAATATGTTCCTTTAATATGATGTATTACCCTTAGTAACATGAGGAAATTCTCACAAATTGCAATGGGTAAAATGTCACAGTTCAGTCCTGCATAGTTCAATCTTGACCTGAACACTTCAAAATCAGTTCAGTAAGTTTTTTTTTTTAAATGCCTTAATTATTGATTTGATTTATTGTGTAATGCTACTGTTGATTTTGTAAAAAAAAAAGAAAAAAAAAAAATCTGTCATTGTGTATTATACAGTATTGTATATATTTTTGCAATGTATATAATTGGTATTATTACATCGCATGACATAATGACAAGATTGAATAACATTGTTTTTACTCTAAGTCAAAAGCAATCTGTGCAATAACAGCGTTGTGACACCGTATGTGTTAGTGGCGTTAACCGCAGCTGTGTGTCTGAGCGTTTCTGTTGTCTGCTCAATTTAGATTATGCAAATTATCAGAGCTACGAATAAGTCAATTTGTCTCAAAAACCCCTCAAAACCCAAATCAGTTGAGTGATGCATATCATGCCAATGAAAAGCTTGACAGTATTATTTCCCCCCAAAAAATCTAATTTAAAGCTACGTTGTTCATAAATTACAACAAAATAATTTTTTTCTGTACATTTTTTAAAAAATCTGTTTGAAGGAACCCATTTTTAAAAAATTCAGGAGTGAATATTGCAGTTCAAATATGGCTATATTAGGGTATGTTATTAGGGTTGAGCCACTCATTTCTTTGAAAATGAGTAGAGATTCCTTTTTGTGTCTCAAAAAAGAATGATGGGTTACAGTCTAAAGGCAGCATTTGTCATATGTCAGAAATGATGCACAGTGAATTGATGCACGTTAGCATACTTCCATTTGAATCACTCGATTCTATGCAAATTTAATGCATGTGGACTCATGCATATATGCGGAAGCTCCAGACTCTCAGCTTAATATGCTTATTAGTGTGACGTGGGAATTAAAAATTTATCATGCAGGTGGGGTAGGCGAAGGGTGCCCCACAATATTCCTAGAATCGCATTGCAGACTCTGGGTAGGGAGGAGGTGGGCTGGGCTCCGTCAGCGCAGTAGCATTTCCTTCAAGGTGCCACCATCTTAAAGAATTTAGCAGTGGTGAGCATGCGAAAAGGATAGACCTAAAATGTCCGCTGGCACGCGCTTGATTACAAAGCCCTCCTCGCATGTTCCAATACGGCGCCACCGTGTTCGCATAATCACGCTCACCAATTATGAAATTAGCTGGCGTCTCTTGCACCGTGCATGTCAAGGAACCCATTTGCATGCATAAACCCGCTCCACTATTGTCAGCTACATATGCGAATTGCTTGTGGCAAGCCTTGTATTTATCCAGCACAACTCATGCGCCATATTCCAACACAGCATGGAATCCTCTGCATTTCTCCCACTTTGTATTCATCTTTAGCCGTGTGCGATTAGGAAATTCTAAATGAATATTTATTTGCTCTATGTGGAATTGTGGCCCCTTGGCTAAGGCTAAAAAGAAGGCCAGATTCTTTTACGTTTAATGTGTTTTGACATGTTTCAAGATAATTGTGTTGAATGTGATTACATTTAATAACCATCTTGATTATCACGAAAAGGTCAAAAATTAATTCAAAATGATGTCCCTTTGACAGAGATGATCAAATTAACATAAAGATACCCTTTTGGCGAATTAAACAAACATTTCAACGGAAATACTGTCGTAACATCTGCGCAACAGTGTTGTGCCTGGTTGCTCGCTGTATTTAGAAGGAGTCACTCAGAGGAATTGCTATTCCTCACTCAGGCTCCACTCCATTCCACTGTCTTAATTATTTCAAAGGTGGCTGTCTGGAATGGAACTCGCTGTATGACACTTCCATTTGCATTACCTTTCATCTCCGCTCGTCCTCTTGGCACTACCAAGACAGGAGTGCTAGAAATGACTCTTAATGCTTACCTCCTCCTTGTTTATCACCCCCATACAGATGCACAAAAACATATAGAAGGCTCGCATGATGATACATGCGCATTAATCTTGCAAATTTATACTAAAACTGTAATTAGAAGCTTATATTGGTTTACTCGTTGAACACAGAGCTTCTTGTTAATGGTGATCAGCCATCCGCCAGTGTAGGATAAATTCTAGCAGATCGCTAATTTTAAACACATTCTCGTGTTGAAATGTGCTACATGCGTCTATCTTCTGGACTGACATCGGCTGTCATAGAGTGATGGGCTTCCTTTGAATTCAATGTAGAGGAAAGCTTCAAAAAGACATGATATTATAGTGCAGAGTGGCAGTGAGGCATTCTCATGGAGAACGGACAGTTACATGAATCACACGGCCATGGTCCTGTGTCATCCTGGTTCGGACAGAGTTACTGAATGACTTTCTACAGATGGTGACCAGCAGGGAAGGTGTAATGAGGTGGCATCGGTGGAGATCCTTCTCATGTGTGTGCATTTGTTGCTGTCAGTTACGTATTTGTGCATGTGTAGATTATACTCCCCCACACACATTTGTCGCAAGTATCGGGCGCACCTTTATCTGAACAGATTGCTCAGAGATGATAGGTCTGTGCAAATGTCCTCTTGAGCCTGTCGTGTAGACTGCCGTCACCCGTTATCTGAGAAGTGTTAATTAACGTGAAAGTGGGCGACAGAGGTGTCAGCAAAACTCCCTCCTTCTTGCAACCACCCACCCAAACACACACACACACACTTATACCTGATTTGTGCAACCTACCTCCACCTCAGCACCCCAACACAACCCCCCTGCAACCAGACCTCCGTTATGAGGGCCGGCTGAATATAATTAAATTCCTGCATGTTTTAGACTGTCAGTGGTTAATGGGAGGAAACGAGAGTATCTCCTGCACTAAACGTGTTGAGAAAGGAGATAAGAAAGCATAAAGGTTGGTGGCGTAGATGAAAAGGACAACAATGACAATAGGCAACAATCATTCACATAGTCAGTCGTTTTGTGCCACATGGCTACACAAAGCATTATCCACAGCTGGACTGATGTTTTTTGGTTCAACTGAAATTGAAAAGGCCCTGTTTCCACCTGGTATTAAGATGCATTTTCATTGATCCGATCACAAGTGGTCAGCGAACACGCATACTGTTCCACCTGGTATTAAAATGCATTTCAAATGTATCTCCTGTGACTATTTCTTTCTGGATTTGCTCGAGACATTCTGTATGTATAGTGTTGACTAAACAAAACCTAGAAACAAATTGAAAGGATAAAGAATGCAGCTACAATTTTTGGTCACAATCTGTGTGTTTTTGAACAGAATTGATCATCCTGGTGTATTTTCTCCCAACACGTTCCAATGTATTAGATTAGTGGGCGGTCTTTTTTGGCTATTCAAACATATTCATAATCTACAATACAAAAACAATCTAGTTAAGAGTTGAGTACCTCTGGAAGTGGGCAAAAGTGGACAAGATTATAACATGTTAGACCCTGCTTACAATTCTATTTAGCATCGGCCACTTGTGATCAATGAAAATTGTCATTGTACAACCATAAAAAATATCCTGAGTTATTCCTCAGAGATGTATTTTTAAGCAATCACCAGTGTGTGTGTGTGTGTGTGTGTGTGTGTGTGTGTGTGTGTGTGTGTGTGTGTGTGTGTGTGTGTAAAGGTGTGGGCTGAGTTTGTGAATGGTCGTATGCATGATCGTTCCTAAAGTGTTTTTGTTTATAGCTGGTCGTGATCCATGAGGTATACAGTGTGTGTATGTATGTGTGTGTGGTGGGGGGGGGGGGATTGCTTCTCAGCCATCAGATGTGATGCAGACTGTCAGCTGGGGAATCATACCTGGCTCCATGCGAGAGCAGTCGGCCTTCATATATAGTCCAGTAGCCACTGATTGTCAGGACTGAGGTGTTGGCAGAGGGATCCAGTGAGTGCAGACGCTGAGGGTGTGGGGGATGGGGTGACTCAAACACTGCCAACATCAAGAGCAAAAATGGACCTTGGTTTCACCATATGTTGTTACCATACCATGTTTAGCATATAGCTGCTCCGCTTAATTAATGCTATCTGGAAAGGTTTTTCTGAATGTATAACATCAGTGTGTGATATTCAAGAGATGTGGGGGCTCTGTATAGGGTGTGCTATTATGTTATCATGTAAAGCAATATGCATTTTTTTGTAAACGGAAGCATTCAGTTGTGACATTAATCTGAGGCTCCAAGTGGGGAACATTCTCACAAAGGAGTTGAAATCTTTTATTGCACTGTATTTTGTAAAAGAAAGGATTATGATGTGCTTTTTTGAAAATAAATGTCTATTTTTACATGAGAATTTGCTTTTTGTTTCTGCCTTTTTTACATTTGCATTAAGCACAAAAAGCTGTATGGATTGATTCAGAAAACAACTCCGCTATTAATGTGATTGCACCATATATAGATAGATATTGTGTTTGATCAAATTATATATTTTTATTTATTTGTAATGCTATAATAATCATCTAAAAGCTTATGATAAGAGGTGGTGCAGAAAGTATTGAATTTTTTTGTAATGCTATGAGTGAGTATTACGATAAGTCTAATAAGGGCTTATGAAAGTGAGAAGGGAATAAAAAGTAAAAACAAAAAACCCTCTACATGACTTGTAGGTAAAAATTTTATGTAATAGAATATTACTAGAGCATGTGAAAGTAAAAATGCATTGCAGGATGCATTATATTGCAGCACTGACTAAGTCAAAAGCTCAAGCCATACAGACACAGAGGCTTAATAAAAGCTGACAACTGTCACTCTGCCTCTGACATGTGTCAGGAGTGGACATGGCCCTACACCACTCTTTCAGAGTTTCTGTAGATAACACAGAATGCTTAACACAGAACCTTTTTTGAAACCTATATGGCTCAGAGGACTCTTCCTTCTGGTGTTGTAGTATACTGAAAAACAATCTCTTAGGCTATAGGAACATGCACAAAAATACATATTTCATAATACAATTTGATTGAGCTTACAGCTAATGGTATAAAAATATACACATTTGACTTGAAAAGCTGCAGCCCTCCGGCAGCATGTGTAGCGGATGCGTTATTTTACATGTTTACTTCTTGCTGAACAAATCAAGAAACCATCCAAAGCCTCCTGTTAAGCTGTCAACATCTGCAAACTCCAGAGCTATTTACACACAAAGTGTGTGTGTGTGTGTATGCCTAAATATGTAGAAAGATAAATATAATGTTATGCTTTGGATTAGTGCGACAGTAGAGCAGAGCAGCACAGTGTGTATGTGTGTGTGACTCTAGGGAATGCATAGTTGCAGAGATCTCGGGCTCTGCTGGCCAAAGACATACTTTGAGGTGACAGTCATGCAGCCTCTGCCAGTATTCTCCCATACAGAGGGATGGTTTGAAACAGAAAGAGTCATTTCATCTGAAAAATCACCAGTGGTGAACCCCCCTCCAGGTAAATGCAATGCTGGTTACACCAGCTGCAGCAACTCTTTCTGGACATCTAGAGATGATGCAAAGATTGAAGGCAGTAAATATGTTTTAATTAAATGGACACACATTTGCATACGCCGTAGACACAGCAACATGACAGTACTGCTCTGAGATTCATGCACACACACACTTTACAGCATATTGTTCAGTTGTATAATGTTCTGGAGTGTTTTATTTATTTATTTTCTTGTCTAATTTGACTTTTTTTAGCAAACGGTTTAGGATATGCTCAAATTAAAATTAATAGACAGAGTTTGCGGGTAAATATATTAAGTGTACCTACAAACATATGGCAATTTATGAAAGTATGAAATCATTTATGGCACATTATTACTTCATCTTTGTGATAAACACCGGTGGATATTCACTTGAATCAGACTCAGCTTCAGCGAATTAGTCAACATGTTATTTTTTCCTCTGTTTTGCAGGGCTGAAAAAAAAAAGTAAACATAACTTGTGAAGTGAGCAGGAGGAAACTGGCTTCAGTGGCTATCAAATGATAAACCAACAGAAGGTGAGTACTCAGATTAATCCAAACGTAAAAAGAAACACAAATCGTAGCCTGTAAATATATTTGTACAGTTTTTGGTGTTATATTTTGTCTGATAGATTTGTGTAGTTGCAACAAAGCGTGCTGGTCTCCAAACAAAAGTCTTGATTCTCATCATTTCTGTTAGATTTAAATCAGACAGTGCTTCATAAGCGCATCAACTATATTTGGGTACTACTGTCTTATGGGGCGGTCACACTGCACTTTTCGTTCCATGGACTTCCATTCATATGCATGCGAATGCGTCAGACCGGAAACGCAAGCTCATGCGAAAAATTTTGCAAGTTCAAGATGTGGGACCAATAGAAGATCGATACGTCACTGTGTGACCTCTCTGTACAGAAATTAAAAAAAGAAGCTGTATGGTTCGCAGTGTCAGTGGAAACAGGAACAGATGCTACTTTCGAATGAGTCTTGTTGAATTGAACATGTTTTATAATTTTTTATTGCTTAGGGGGTATATATTTATATAGAGAGAGATACAGAGAGTACATTTTAATAAGACGCTTTCGACGCCGTCGCAAAAGACACAGTACAAGCACATATTAATCCATGTTGTGATAATTGAGGAGAAACCGTTTTATCTTGCTCCCGCCCATATTCGCAGCGGCGTCCGAAATAATTTCGCACGTTTAAAGTCTAGTGTGACCGCCCCTTTACTTTTTCAGATGCACTTTTTAAGTTCTTTCCATTCTTTTTCATTACATTATAAATAATATGTATTCACACCCAGCTAGGACATATTTGAATTTTAAATATTACTTTATAAACTCTGAATGTGCATACTTCGAAAGCTAACTAGCAAAGTTTGCAAATATAAGGAAAAAAAACACTAGAAAAAAAGAGCAGTTAGTGCTAACATGCATGCTGTCAGTACACTATACCTGTATATCAGCAGCACACAGGCGATGCCCGGCTGTTTTATGCTTACTCTGTGGCCCCTCCTCTCTTGTGCCTTGCTGTGGTGTGATTAGTGTTGGCCCTGAGGAGCTAATGAAGTCTGGCGCCTGCGTTTGCATGATTACAGTTGGCCGTGGCACAAAGGGAAGAGCCCACGAGGACAAAAGATGTCAGTTTACAGCATGCCAAACCATGCTTCTGCTGTGTATCAAACATCCTGTATCGCGGTGTTTTATATGACATGTTTGAATGCATATGTGGTCGTAAAATTAAATCTGTATTGGGCGCTGTTCAAGCGCATTTCAATATAACAAAACAAGATATAGCATGTAAAAATATACATTCATGCATGTCATTGCATGATTTATGTCTTATAAATATATCATTATTTACAATTTGAGAAGTAATATACTAAAGCTAGTTAGCTGTTCACAACTACGGATGATAAGGATTTTTGCTTTCATTAAATATACAAGCATCTTCAAGTGGGATGTTCAATGTGGCTGTAAACCGCATCATCCTTTCCTTCTCAGAACAAAGAGTATGCGCATGGTAATGCCATGCAAATGTATGCAGATTTCAAGCAGCAAGGGGGAGGAGCTGAGAGGGAAAACAGAGGAGAGGCTGTAGTGGAGGTTCACTGCAAATACACTTAATGTTTACATATATTCTCGGGGTACATTGTTTAAAAAATTCCAGCAGAAAGTTGGAATTGCGATTAAAAGACATTAAAAAGTCATGCATATTAATTTAAATCCTTTGCATAAATCCTACGACCTCTTGTTATACAATCTACATACATTTTGCTTATTTTATTGCCTCCTTTATCACATCCTTTAACATTTTTGACTGTGTTTCATAGTCTCTTTTTTTCATCACAATTCTTTAGAAGTGATATAATATCTCTGCTGCATTTTCAGAACAATATATTTAAGTATAAAATATATCAAGGAAATAAGAAGTTTAATATTTGAAGGTGTTAAATGACAAAAACCCAAGACAAATTATTGCTAGGTTAAATAAAGCTATAGAGATTTCATAAAATATCTTCCCCTTTTTCAAAAGCCTGATACAATTTTGGGTAACAAAACAAAAACAAAAAAAACAACCAAGATACCTCAGAATATAGCATTTTATAAGTGTCTTGTTGGCTTTTCATTATTCCCAAAGAGAAATATTGCAAATATAAAAGCCCCTCCCCATTAACAGTCTGAAAATGGGACTTGATGATAGTCACAGCTGATTACATTTTGTGTGAAGCTGCATAATACAGTAGGTAAGCACTCACGGACTGTAATATTCGTTTAGCCACTAAGCACATTTAGAAAATATAGCATTAAAAAATATATATAATTAAATATGTTGATTTTCTTTCTTTCTTTCTTTTTACTCCATTTTTGGATCGCATGCACACTTTTTTTTTTTTTTTTTTTAGACGTGCAACATCCTAGCCTGGGCATAATTTGCGAGGCATGTGTAGAGTGTAGAGCATTAATATAATTTCTAAATGTGATTGGGTTGTCTGTATGCATGTGTTTACCAGTTCTTCCATTACTGAAAAGATCAGTGATTTGTGTGCACCGGCACATGAAAGACCGTTAAAATAATGCCCATCCCCAGACAGGAGACACAATACTGTGTTAGTCTGTGGCACACACACGTCTGGGCCTCTCCTCAGACACAATATGGCGAATGGAAAGAGAGAGAGAGAGGAGGGGGGTGTGAAAGCACAGACAGACACTCAGAATAATGCATAATGATGTTAACATTCCTGCATGTTTAATAGAGCAGGACCCAGTCACAGAGAGATGCACCAAGTCAGACGAACACACGTGTGTGTGTGTGTGTCCATGCACTCAGCATCCTGAGATACATTAATTTAGACTCTTTATGCAAGGGTGTGTTTGATTCTTTTCTTTGAGGTTATGACAGCGAGCGCTGGCCCAACAGCTTCAAATCGTTGCACATCTTAGAAACACACTTTCACATATATGTCATGTGCGAGGATGCAAATAGGCACTGATTTTTTAACATAGCCTTTTAACATGCTTTTGTAATATTTTATTTTGCACTATAGCTATGGTTTAGCATATATATATCGTGCTAGGTTGTGTCTTAAGAATTGGAAAAGAAGACCGTGTGTGTGCACCAAGATTCACAATGACAGTATGGCTCCGTCCATCATGCATACACATTTACAAAAAAATAAATACAAGCAGTCGCAAAACAACTCTCCTTCCCCATATCAATAGGCTCTCGTTCTTTGACATGGGCGGCTGTATCATTTTAATTGGGAGCTTAGACTGAGGTGAGATTGCCCCATTTCTATTTATTTCATTTTGCTAACCTCACATCAGGCAGAACCGCACCAATGGGACCAACTGAATTGGATATGAAAATAGACAGGACTCATTTGTCGAGGGAGAAAAAGAGTGAGAGGGAGACAGCCGTCGTCTCCAGAGGAAGGCGGGCGAGGACGGAAAAGCTCATTTTCTGTGGCCACCCAGTGCTGTCTGCATTGCAGATCGGTGAAAATCCTGGCGAATATGATGGCGAGGCTCGGGAGAGGGTTTATGTTATCTGTGCCTTTGGTACGCTTTGTTGTTTTTTCTTTCTTTCCTTCCATATTTTTTCCTCTGTGGTCGCCATAAAATGTCAAGTTAATTTCCTGGGTGGTGTGAGCGACATCGCAACGTGCACCATGTGTGTGACATGATGTGTGTGTGTGGTAGCTTGTGGGGGGAAGAGGTTTGCAAGGAGGAGCTCATGCAATGTGCCACATTACATGCAGGAGTGTGTGTGTGTGTGTGTGTTTCACTCAAATATTGTTACGATATACAGTATGTGTGTGAGGGGTGGGGTGGGGGGTATGCCTGCGTATTGTGCGAGCGAACAATTTCTGTTTCTCTGTGTGTGTGTGTGTGTGTGTGTCTGTGTGTATGTGTGTGTGTGTGTGTGTGTAAATAAGCCGTCGCTCCTACACTGCTTTAGTGGGAGTTCCAGGACCTCATTTGGATGTGACACATTGTGAAGGATTATGGGTTGATGATTTTCCAAGAGGATTCAGACCTGAACCATATTATAGGGTTCACAGACATCTCTCAGCAAAATTAAACTCCTACACCTAAATAAAACCAGTCTGCCTCAGTTTGTGTGTCTGTGATTGAGATATGTGTATATATATATAGCGCATATGTATATAGTCAAATGTCACCATTTCTTAATATATATTTATTTAAGTGCACTGCAGCGAACTGTAATTTCCTGGAAATATGATATTGCTTACTTTGGGAAATAAAATAGAAAGCTTATGTTTTCAAATGTTTTTATGTAAAATGACTAGTTGTAATCTTTATATTCCACTGAAGTAGGCGTGTGATGAATAGCGAGGATTGCCAGTGATCTGACAAGCAAAAGTATAGTGAACACACAATCCATTTTCACTGGATCCATGTGGTTTTAGGTAAAAGGCTCCAAGGATGGTCATTAGTGTGGGATTTTGTGCCGATCACTTAGATTTTTTTATGTGTGACGTGTGAATATAACTGTATATGTATTGTATATGTTTTTTTCCCTATCTATTCCTCACAAACTGATTATCCTTGAGACTCACTCTGTCACACAAACCGTTTGAAAATTGTGTGATTTCCATACAGAACGGCCTTGATGTACAGAGCACGAGCACTCTGGCAAATCTTCATGATCCATTAAGAAGACTCCTCTTGTTCTGGCTCTGGGTGATGTTGTTCGTATCCGTGATACCGTATGGCCACGGCAGAGGCGTGTCGATCGGGGAATTCAAATGCGCGAATATGCGGCGTAGGTGTGTGTATTCAAGAACGTATTCTGATAGATCTGAAAAATGTTGAAATGTGGAGGAAGGGTTTAGGCATTTGTCACTCTCGCTTATGCTGATCTGTGCTTCTGCCCTACAAATGTCACATCCCATAAGTCAGAAAAACCTCACCAGCCCTAGTTAATTGCACATACTCATGATGCGCTTTGCATATCACTTGTAGTGGACTTGGTAGTGATGTGAAAGAGAGATATGACTGTGAACGGGAGGGTGACTTCACTGGTGCAAATTCACACTGCAAAGACGGTAAGGTGGGACCCCCACACCTTTTCGTAATGCCATTCAACTGCTATGATTTCCAATTTCAGTATAAAGATGTTGTCATTTTATGACCTTACAAATTCATAACATTTTACTTAACAAAATTGACATTAATAACACTAGTAATATTAATTACAGTAAAAAAAAATAGATATTATTTTATTACACCACTATTAGGCTATATTATTTTATTACTTTATTAAATACAATCTATTATTATTGTTGTTGTTACTGTTGGTTTATTTTTATTTTTTATTTTTTGTCTTATTTGTATTACTTCCTCAACAGCCTTTGCATTTTAATAATGAAACAAATAAAAAAAGGGAATGAGTGCACTTACTAAGACAAAAAGGGTAAATATATATGAGTGTGTGTGTGTGTGTGAGTGGATGTGTGTGATTGTGCTACAAATAGGTATAGAAGATTCCCTCATCTTTTAATGGCTGAATGTGAAAAGTAGTTTTGAGTGGGGTGTACAGAGCGCAATCAGGAGCCGTCCGATTAATTAATGAACACAGTGAGGACTTTCGCTACTGCCTGGGTAAACAGCTATTGTTCTTAGCCCTGAGTTTCCCAAACACGGGGGTAACAATGACGATACTGTCCCTTTACCCCTCATTAGGGGCAGTGTGAGGGAAACCTTGGAGGATCGATGTGTGTGTGTGTGTTTGCAATCACTCTCCCATGATCCTATTACTGCTTCCTGGTCCTGGCTCCTATCACATCTTTCGTGCCAGCTGCAGAGAGAGAAAGAGAGCAAGCCTGTCATAGCATCTTCACATCAAAACCTCCTATCGGAGAGAGAAAGAGAGGAAGGGGGACGCCGAGAGGAAACGAAAGAAAGAGTGTGTTGTGTTTGGACTTCATTAGCATAGAGGAAGAGGTGCACAATGGAGGACTTTACATCCTTGTTAGTGAGAAGCAATCAATTAACAGGGCCAGACCAACCCTGGCAGAGCAATGTCGAGTCTTTGAAGGAAATTTCTCTCTGCCTGATGAATAAATCTTGTCAAAAAATAAAAAAAACCTGAATGTGTCACTGCATTCAAATGCTTGATTGGACTCTCAGAAGAAAGTAACGGGTTGCCCAGTGTGTGTGTGTGTGTGTGTGTGTGTGTGTCAGAGAGAACAAGAGAGGTAGAAAGTCCATACATGATTGTCAAAGGCACAAAATATACCTTAGTGTAAAAACACCTTAGTCAAAATATAGCTTAGTGTAAAGGAAGTGTATAGAAACACAAAGATCGATTTATCTGTAATCAAACCTTCTCAGAGCTTGTTTTGATGTTATTTTCTCTTCCCCTTTATACTCTATATACTTCATATAGATATATCTGATACCTGGAATTTCTTTTCCTCTGTGGATTTGTTAAATCACATGTCACATATTAGGAGTAACACACAAGAATCCCCTCGAAATTGTGAAGGGACCCAATGCCCCGTTTCAGCTCCTGGCAGTGATGGCTTTTACAAAAGTAAAGTTGCAGAAAGGTCTGCAGCAGACAGCGACAATAGCATATAAAATTGTAGATCCCACCACCCCACCCCAACAAACAAATCCTCATCTGTGATTCTTATTCACCGTTATCCCAGACTCCTCCGATGTTTTTCTCCACCTGGGAAATTGTCCTTATAATGACTGCAATCTGTATTCAAAAAGCGGGACATTTCCTCTCCGGCAACCTGCCATGACTTCTGTCTAGAAGCTCTAATTGAGCGGCATCAGTCAGGTCATCACTGGGATGTAAAATTGTATGTGAAACTGATGACTTTTTCAATGAAAATTGTAAAGCTTAAATAATATACTTTAGGGATTGTGTAATAATTGCGTTTCACGTTTGAAATATTTTAAAACAAAAAAATATATATTTTTTTTTATTTATTTTTTTTATTTTGGCGATATAGTAATACTAAAACATATATTATTAATATTATTCTTATTATTGCTCTCATCAATAGTAATGTCAGTCAAATACTGCACACACTGAACAAATGAATACCAAAAAAAAAATGAACCGATTTGTCAGCGCTTTATAGTTTTTTCTTAAAATTGAATATGGTGGTGTTGTTTATTTATAATATTTCAGTGTGTGAGTAATACAGCCTTGTGATTTCTCGCTGATTTGGTCTGCCATCCCTAAATGCTTCAAGAACATCGCTTTTGATTGGCTGAGGGCTTACGTGCCAAAACCCCATAATGTTCAGCGGGGCACAAATCTTCATCTTTGCGTTTTTCATTTTCCCCTTCTCACAGACTTCTCATCTTCTCATTTTGAGACATCACAGGCAAATATTATTCACTGATTTTTATCTAAATCCACGCGCAACTACGTGCGCCCCTACCGTTGGCACCGCAATCCCAGCAAACTCGTCAGGAACGACAAGGACTTATTCTAAATTGAAGGCCTTCATTTCAAACCTCTTTATATTTGCCACATCCACACATGCCAGTTATATCCAAATCAAAGACTTGCGGATTTGTCGCCGAGGCATCTGCTGTTAAGCTGATGGTCCCTGCCAACTCGTCTCTCAGATGTATATCAAATACCACACACACCCCCCTGTATTTTCCAAAATGCCAGGTGCTTCCTCCGAACCCTCCTCTTCTGCTCCTTCCTGCACTCTTTCAGCAAACCGTTGTGTTTTAAAAAGAAACCCAGATACATTATCGTCCCTTTTATTCAATTCTAATACAGAGTGTGTCCGTCGCAGCGTCCTCCGAACTGCAAATCCGCGCCCAGGGTCTTTGTGGCAGCCTCATTTGCATAGAGACTGCCGTTCGCTTGGCTCTCCGTTAATGGCACATTACCGTGGCAACAGCATGTTGTAAGCAAGGGAATAATTAATGATGAACCGGTGACATGGGTACTCACAGCAGAAGCGGGCAGCAGCGCTCGGGTGGTATTCTTTAGAAAGCATTAGCCAACATTAGGCAGAAATTCAAGGCACCTTGATGTGTAGAGAGGAACAAAGGGATACGGAAAGAAAGAAAGCATATAAATGTGTGAGGATGGATGGATGGGCGTGGGCACAGTCACGTCTGGGAATGTAGGGCTTCCGTATATTCTGAAAGTCAGTGCCGGCAAGAAAGGAAAGATCTGAATATGATTGACACTGTAATAGAGGTGGTTTGTGTTGCAGCTAGGGCAATGCACACGCTGTGTGTGTGTGTGTGTGTGTGTGTGTGTGTGTGTGTGTGTGTGTGTGTGTGTGTGTGTGTGTGTGTGTGCATGCGTGTCTCTGTGTTTTGATGGTAGGGTGCTTGAACATGCTCCCAGTTGAAAGTTGAAATCTTCAATATTTAATACAGTGGGAGAGAAAGAGGGTGTGTGTGTGTGCGGGTGTGGCTGTAATGATTATTTGTGACAGAATACTGTGTGTGTGGGATCAGTCAGCTGAATGTAGGGCAATGTCAGAAAGCCTTTCTGCCTTCTTTGGGTGCTGCTGAGAAGTGAAAGGGCGGGTGCATGCAGCCCATCTCTGCACCCGAGGAATACCCCGTGTCAGTGCACTTTTTCCTCTCTTCGTTTTATCTCTGTGGTTGTTATTTGAGAAAATGGCATGTGCTGTGATAAAATATGAGATCTAGTGCATTGCTTCAATGCAACACTCAAATACACTTTTACAGAAATATGACAAATGCATTAGCATCTATCTCTCATTCACAAGACATGTTGCAATACTTCTAATAGTCCGAATCTAATAATAGCTGGTGGCAGGGTCCGATAATAAGACCCACCAAGTACCAAATACAAGTATAAATGGACTTTAGCACATCAATACAACACTTGCCCGTGGCTGGTATTAACTCTAAGAGATGCAATGTATAACGTATGGTTTAATGCATGTATACAGTATAGACTACTGTTCAAAAGTGCAACAATACATTTTTTCTAAGAAATCAAATCTTTTATTTAGTAAGGATGCATGAAAATAATCAAAAGTGACAGAGAGTAGAGACATTGTCACAAAAATAAATAAATGTTGTTGCAGAATTTTAAATGTCATGAATTGCAAAAATATTAGACATTTAATATAAGCAACTGTGTAATATGAAAATACTCAAATTTTAATTGTTTTCAAAATGTTAAAAATAATAAGAAATGTTACTTGAGCATCAAATCAGCATAATGATTTCTGAAGGGTCATGCAACTGAAAATTTGGTTTAGTTACATTTGAAATATAATAAAATAGAAAAGTTATTTTAAATTAATAACAGATTTAACATAACAGACGTCTTTCAAAGACATAAAACATCTTTCTAATCCAAACTTTTGAGCAGTAGTGTATATAATAAATTTGTATAATAATTGTAACGGATAAACCTAATAAAAAACTTATAATGCAGTTCCCACTACCTTACTTTTGCAGGTTCTATTGTTTCTTTTTATCCATTATTTATATTACTAAAATTTCATATTCCTTGCAGTAACTTAGCTTCATCAAAGGAGACATTTATTATAAAAAACAGTCAAATATTCTGATATTTTTAATATCACACATGTGGTTCTTCACATTAGCTTATCTATTAGAATAGCTATGTTTTTTAGGTTCTTTGAAGCACCAGTACACAAATGGTTCTCTAAGAAGCAATAGAACTACTTCTGTTCTACACTGGCATCTGTCTGGAAAGCCTTTTTGCAATCTTTGCTTTTTAAAGAGTGTGTAGATGAATAATAGCACATAGCAGGGCACATAACACTGTTTTACACCCGTAAGAGAGAGGAGAGTAATGTATTGCAGGGATGGAGGCTTGTCGTTTCATTGAACGAGGGCAGGGACAAGGCAACACAAATCCAAAAGGCTTCCAATGCACAAGGATTCACACAGCAACCATGGGAATGAAGGCTGCTGGGGTTCAAGGTCAATGCCAGAATGATGTTGCACTGTCTGTTTTGCCCTCACACATATGCAAACATATACATTTGCACACCACTACCAACAGAAGTCATCGGCACCCCTGTCTGTGTGCGACACAAAACCAACAAAAGTAGCTCTGTGTGTATGTATGTGTGCGTGTGGGCACATTCACATGTCATGCTTACTCGTCCTATAGAATCAACAGCTGTACATATACACAGAGAATAAATATCCCACAGCTTTGTTTGTCTGTCCAGACAAGCTTGGAGCAAGCTGGCCAGCTAGCTGTGAGAAATGATCTAAGACCTAGTGAAAAGAAAGACTCTGGCCAAAGCTGAGGAGAGAGTCTGTGATTAGCTCCTTTGTTGGAGGTCTTTTGAGCTTCATTGGCTCCAAAGAAAGGCCGTCTAATGAATCCATCCAAGCTTGGCCCAAACTTTGTATGGACGACAAACTAAGTTATGGTGGTCTCCCTGTGCACCGCCGCACAGCATAATGATACAGAACGTTTGCACATATGGTCCCCTGATTTCAGGACCCCACATAAGCACTTTCTTATATGCCTGGTTATCCGTCTGCTCCAAGACCCCGGGGGGTTTACTGAGTCTACTGGGCCTGGTGTGATTAAAATGTGTATGGAAAGGCTACCATTTTGCAATGTTTGTTCATTCATTCATTATAAATTATACTGGTATAAAAATTTTTTGTCAGTTTGAGAATGTCTTAGGGGGCATTTTCACAGAATTCGAGAGAGGGTAGTAAAACAAAAATCTAGAAAGGCATTTTTTAGTTTTCTTAGTTTTTTTTTTTTTTTTTTTTAGTTGAGTATTGCGTTTTTATAATGCATTGTCATGTGTGAGATGCTGCGAGTGCAGCGGTCCAAAATCTGTAACATGCTTACACAGAAAACAAACTTTTGCTTAAATGATAGCAGCGCTCGAGATTCATTATCACCTCAAGTTTGTGTCAAACCTGATGATACATGTCCTCCAGCATGATTTGAGAATGATCCAAGAGCATCTTGGGCTTCAATAGAACGAAGATTTGGCCATCTGTGAAAAAGCTTGTAATGTAAAAGCTTATAAAGCTTGTAATTGATGGGCAGTACTGAAATTCATCTTTTATCTGTGGAACATATTATAAGGCCCAATCTCAATTCTACCCCTTAGCCCTTCCCCTTTCCCCTACCCCTCCATTTTGCACGTTCACTTGAAGGGGTAGGGGTGTCTCGATTCTCTTTTGGTTGGAGGGGTAGGGAAAGGGGAAGGGCCAGATAGCCCTTCAAATGAAGATTTTTCGGGACCACAATTCAAACAAAGGGGTATGAATTATCTTGGCAACATGGCTGCTACAGCAAAACAAAGACACATAAATGTAAGCTTTCTTGGCATAAATAAAGATTTTAACGAATAGTAATCATTTGTTTTATATTACATTCAATTGTGAGTTCCTATTAACGGTAGGGCTGGGTACCGAACTTCGATGCCTTTATGGTATCAAATGAAAAACTTTGATACTATGAGTATCGAACAATTATTTATCTTTCAGTGCCAAATTTCGGTTCCAAAAGCCAAGCGGCCGTTTTTTTTTTTGTTTTTTTAAGCGGCTGTGTGAGCTTGTAGCATACGTGCATGTAAGGACCCAAATGCGCCATGATTGGCTGTCCACCACCACGTGACGTGACGGGACGGGGAGGATTTCTGAAAAAACTCGCAGTCACACAACACAACTGTAGTTGTTTTTTCTCAAAACGTTTCCAGCTACACTTTATTAAAGTCATGCCGAGTCAGCAATGTGCAACATATGCAATAATAGTATTGCAACCAAAGCCGGTGTTAATGATGTATTTGTTTGGATGAGTGTTTTGCCCTCCCTCCCTGTTTAGTTTGGTCTACTCTATTGCGTATCTTGAAATGCCCCCTTTCACGTCGTCTAAAAAACAGAGAGTGAGAGGCAGATTTATCCGGTACAGTGAATTTCGATACTCGAAAGATGAATTAATTCTCTGTACGCGCATTGTCTGAAATGCTGCTCACAGCGCGTGCTTTGAATGAATGAGCGCAAGCTCCGAACGCGCGTGAATTGTTTAAAACGCTTGAATCAGCAATATTTAGAAACAAATGCAAACGATCGGCTATGATCCGTTTCACCCCTTCAAGCGAGTGAACAACGCGAAGCAAGTGAAGTTAGGAGATTTACATCACTATTCACGATAGCCCATCGGACGGACTGGAAAACACAATAGCCCCAGGAGGTGGGGCTAACGATTTTGCGAGTCCTGCACCTCAGATCTCTTTGTGAAACACTGGTTTCCACACTGGTTTCGTTAAACAAAATAAATGATTATTTTAAAACATTGACTCAAAAGAATCATGGCCTCACTAATCTGATCATGAACTTTTATTACCGAGTCAAAGATGAGCTATTATTGAACATCTCGAATGAATAAAGACTTCAAGTTCATCTGTAAAGCACATAAAGCTACTGTTTGAGTCTATTTCATGCATGATTCGCATGGATCTGCTAACTGAATGCAAAGAGTGAGTTCTAGAAGAATGCTTGTGTCTTGATGAGCATGTATAGCTCACTTGGAGTCGCTAAATGAACAGCTGTTGTTCTTTTTTTTTCAATGGAGGATCAGTTGCCCTATTGGTTAAAATCCCCAAACTGTTTACTTAAATATAAAATTAATAAATGACATAAAAACAGGGGCGTTTGTGTTATGATGTGGTGGGCTGCTGTGGGCCAGAAAGCCTGGGCAAATTTTTGGTCCCAGTCCGCCGCTGAATAGCACACCCCTATCCAAAAAGCACAACCAGTTGTATTAATAATGTTATCCTGAGTGTGAAGTGTTACCAGAATTTGTTTTAATTATGGTGAAAAATAAAAGTTTTGTGTTTAATGTATTTGTGCTGATGTTGAAATGGATTTCAAAACATATGGTATCGAAAAAAGTATCGTTAGGAACCGGTATCGAAACTGAGGTATCGAAATTGTCACTGGATCGAAAGATTTTGAACAATACCCAGCCCTAATTAACAGTCATGTTACTCAAAGAAATGAATGCAAAATATCACTAATATTTGCTAACGTCATATCATTACAGACTGCATGATAGTGCCACAGCATATGTCTGATCAGGGCGATAACTGCCGTAGACTAATCCCCCCAATAATTAGAAATCGCTAAACCATTTTCTCAAATATTGCCTATTCGAGAGAGAGAGAGAGAGAGAGAGAGAAATGGAAGTTGCGTTTATTCGCGTCTGTGCGTTTATCTTTTTAGAGTGAGTTTACTTAAAAATAGCGACTGTATCCTCTCGCTGCTGGAAAATATAATGTAGCTATTCAGTATTTAAACTGTATGTAATAAAAGTTGTGGGGCAGCATTGACAAGTTTATTTTCTCCTGGATGTGTGTGCTGCGTGATTTCCGATATGTGTGTGTGTCAGTAAGCAGCTCATTAATACAGAACGATAATTAAAGGCTCTAAAGCACACCAGTATATGTGTGTATTGTGAGAGCTAGACGACGAATGATGGCGTGTGACGTCATGGTAGTGGTGTCCCTCTGTTTCAAGGGATAAGGAGAAGGGGTAGGCGGAAGGGTAGGGGAAGGGGTATAAAATAGAATTGGGATTGGGCCTAAGACATACGTCAATGTTATTTTATTGTCAGTGCAATGGAAGTCAGTGGTCACCAAAATGTTTTGGTTAGCAACAGAATAAAGAAATCTGATAGAAAAACAAATTCATACATGTTTGCAATGACATGAGGGTGAGTAAATGTGTACATGACAAATTTTTACTTTTTGAGGCAAACATCCCTTTTAAGCACCAAGTAAAAAAAGCTTTCAAATTGTGTCCTCCTGTCTGTGACTTTAATCCCCATTCAGCTGTGAGGAGAGATAGGTTACTAATTTCACTTAGTTGGCCTGATCATCAAGATGCCATCGACAAAGGGGTCCAAGAATTACTGTGGTTTGAATCTTTTTGTTTGCATCAGTTTGTGAATGTCCCAGCAATATTATCCTTGTCCCACTGCCCAGGCCTCGTAACTGAGCCTGGCCGAAGAGAACGGGCTCACTTTGTAGCCACACAGCAGGCTCGGCCAAAACCTTTTCTGCTCCACACACTGTCATGCATAACAACTTTATTGACCCAAATGGGAGCTGAAAGCAAGGAAAAGTGCAAAGGAATGATAGATGACTGGAAGTGAGAGAAAATGTCTCTTCAAGCAAGACTGGAAAAGTGCAAACTTAGCTCAAGATTTAAAGCTCTAGATGTTAGTGTGGAGTAACACTTAAAAGCCATTGTCACATCACTGCGGTCAACATAGTATGGAATATTGCAGCTTTGTTTAATATGGTTTTTCTATTGTATATTATGATTATATTACAGACTTCATGTGAATCCCCTCAGTTTGACCTGTAGGGAGCTCTTCCTTGAGAGTTTGTTTTGGATGAACATCATGATGTTAGACTATTCAGAGACTTTAGAGCCAGAAATAAAAATCCTTACCACGAGGTCATGAACTATTTTATTTAGTACAGAATTTTCAACCTGGAAGCTGAACTAGCTGTTTTTAAGCCTGGCAGGTACACCAACATCCCAACATCCCAAGTTGATCATTTTAATCATTGCTGATTTGATTTCCAACCTTCTGAAGTAACAAAGAAACAAGTTCTAGTATGGCTAAGTATTCAAAGGTAAAAGTTAATTGTGTGCGTGAGGGGGAATAGGAACCGAGGGGAGTGGTCTGTTCAGGCTACACACTCGAGAGAAGCAGCCCATAGCTGAGAGACCCAACAAAAGGCCGTCTCTATCCATTGTGTTAGTGCTGGATTTCCCACGAGAGGCCCGTCTGCTTGAAAAGGGGAGTGTATCAGTTTCTCCTGACATGGATGTTTATTCATTCTGTGGCCAACTGCACCGCCAACTCAAAAGGATTCACCTTACCGTTTTGATGTGTATGACACACACACACACTTTTTTGGGGGGGAGATAGGTGAAAAAGAAAAACACTGGCACATGGAGAGACTAGTATGAGCTGTGTGAATAGGCATGTCCACCCTCACAGTGACAGTGTTTGTGACAGTATCATGGTTGCTTGTCTGGACTTAGCTTTTTGTGTGAAGTGAGCCACCATTTTGTATTGGAGGATTTCAGAATCCTGCTGGAAGTAAACCTTCACTGCTGGTATAGGATTAGGTTTAGAGTTTCTTACATTGGATTTGCTCGTTTGGGGAGTCTTTCAGAGAGTGAAACATTTGTATTTTCCTTGTAGTCTAGACATCCACTGATTTCTAAGGAGGAGACAAGTGGACCGGTTGACTTCCAATGTGAAGTTGACAGTGTTGCAGCAACAGTTTCAAATGAAGACACAATTATGATTACACACATAATACTCAGTTATTTGTGAGTTAAAGGGGGGGGAGGGTGAAATGCTATTTCATGCATACTGAGTTTTTTACACTGTCAAAGAGTTGGATTCCCATGCTAAACATGGACAAAGTTTCAAAGCATCCTGGTAGGGCGTTGTGTGGTGGGTATCTTACTAAGTGGCATTAGGCTATGTAGTTGAAAGGGTTCAGCTTTTATGCCCCAATTAACATTATTCAGGAACAGTGTGTCTGTAAAGTATCACTTTATTCACACTCGACATACTCTTGGATCTTGTTAGCTGATCCGTTATCCACATGGACATGGGGCATTAAGGTCTGGACAATTCCCTTATTTCTTTAGCCATCCAGGTTTAACAACTTTAGCCTCTGAGGTAGATAAGTCAAAACAAACTTGGCAAACTGAAACCTTCTCATTTCTGGAGCACCATTATCGTCTAAAATATCGCAACACTCAGCTTCTCCTCTCCCTCTTGACCCTTTGTGAGACAATCAGAACCTGTGGACCCGGTGGCCGTGTTCAGTCTTGGTTTCAATGGCTCCATTGTTGTGCTGTAACAAGACGCCAGAGCTGGTTGTTTGATCCACTCTTCTGAAAAGTTTTCTTTGCCGTCGTCTTTTCTCTTCCTTTTTTGTTAACCGATGGATCAGCTGAGAAGGTCAAGGAACATTGTCTTTTGTTGTGCAGTCTCTTCCTTTATCTTCTCCTTTTCTGAAAAAAAAGAAAATGTGGTTTGGTATGAATTGCATTTAAAATGCTAGCTAATTTTTCCACATGACTAAGTTGTCTCTGCGGCACTTAAAGTGATTATTACCATGCTAGTTTGTTGAAGCCTATCCACATATTTGTCAGGTGTTGCTTGGTTTCTCAGCAGGCGTGTCTGTCGGCCGACTTCTCAGAGGCAAAATCATGGTCTTTAGCGTGAAAGCATAGAGGCCGCTGTCTCTCAGCCTGAGTGCTAGCAAACTGTCAGAAATCAGGTTTTAGTGGCTTGTTCAGGTCACGCTGAGAGAGCAGCCTCTTGTTCCTTACTGTCTCTTTTTTTTTTTTTGACTTTCCTGTTTCTTTCTTTCTTCTCCTTTTTGCTGCCCACATTTGTCAGTGTATGCTTAAATAGTGCATCTGGGCAATAGTTTGAATACCGCCTTTCATAGAATGCAAAATGTACAGTACGTAGCTCTATATTAATGCTACTTTAATCTACAATATCTTCTTTGTGTTTTTATTTACTTCTACCGATAATTACTCATGTGTATATCCATATCAGCTGATTCATAGTGAAGGTTATCATTCCATGGTGGTAAACGAGTTAGTTTACATCTTATGTAGCAAAGCATTGCAATCATTAAGAGCATCTACTAGCGTTAGGGAAGACAGACATGCAGACACCATCATCACATTATACAAGGTCTTATTGTCTGGCCGGCTGCTTTGCCTTGCGTGGCATGATTTGTGGGTAGCCATCTGTGCTCAGCCTCTTTTGAAATGTGAGAAAGAACATATGCATTTGCATAAGAATAATTGACACTTCAAATTAGCCCTCCAATCACAAAGGATTATTTTTAATGTATGAGGCTCTTCCATCCTGGGGAAAGAAATTATGGTTAGAGATGAAGATGCTATAAGATTTTAAACCTGCAACAATATTTATTATTATTATTATTATTATTATTATTATTATTATTATTATATTCTGAATTGTTAAATAATACATAAACTAAATAAATTATAAAGAAATGTTTTCTTTTATACATTATGTATAATGTTTATTATTATTATTCTGCTAAATAGCTAAATAAATAAATAGAAATAAATAATACTAACACAATAGTGTTAATACTAACTAACATAGTGTGTGTGTGTGTGTATGTATCTATATCTATATCTATATCTATATATATATATATATATATAGTTGAGGGCTTGGGGTAATGATTTAAAACGGATTGCAGTAGTGTGATGAACAGACTGATATCTAAATCAGATGGTGTTTGTAGGTTGTGTGTGCGTTTTAGTGTGTGATTGTGGGCTCATACCTGCTTTGTAAGTGTATGTGGTAGTGCATATGTAATGTTGGTGGAGAGAGAGGAGGACTGAACAAGCACACTGTTCCATTATTGATAACAGCTAATGAAATGAATCATTTCAGGATGAACAGAGGGATAAACTGTACATGTCCCTGGATGCCCACAGAAGCACACAGAGATCTATACACTCGGAAAAAATTTCTTGGATAAATATGAACTACCTTATATCTAATTACTGTGTCAAACCTAAAAAGATTTATGAAAATGATAAAAGTAGGAAAATATTGCACCACTTTAGTGAATACGGTTCCACGCAGTGCTAAATGCATTTATCTAGATTTAGCCGTTTCTGAAAGGCCCTATGACAGGGCTGCCCCTGCTCCATTGGGTTAGCTGTTGGTAGACGGGGTTGATCTCGCCCGCTCTTAGACGGCCATGAATTCATTTGCACATATATGAAAGGAGAGGAGCCCCTGGCGAAGAGATATTTGTGCTGTCTGGTGTCAGATACCAAGGTGGGGGTGTGTTTGTGTGTACATGGATGCTCGTCCTCACCCATCTTGCCTGGTGGAGGAGCATAGGTTTATCCTAATCTCCATGGAAACACTGCAGTATGCCAGGGCTGTACCAAAGCGTGGGTACCCAGGGCAAAGCACTTGATTCAGCGGCACAAGAAAAGAGAGTGATTATGTGCGTTAGTTAGATTAAATAGTAGCAGGATAAACATTGTACGGTTGAATGGAGAAATAGTTGAGTTGGTTCTTATCGTCTTGGTCAGGGACTGTATTTGTTTAGCATTTTCATATTCCTACGACCCATAGTCCCAGATATATTTATTCTCACATCAACACTGACTTCGGCACAATGTGAGACTCCGCTAAACCACAGGCTTCTCCAGGTTATGATTCGCCTTCATACACCAAGCGGATATGTGGAGCATATATTTTTAAACTGAGCCAAATGTGGGTTTAAAAGGGCGAATGAAAAATTCTGTAAATTATTTATAATAGCTGAAACTCTTTTAGTGTTCCTGTTGGGTTGGGAGTGAGACTGTGCTTTACTTATACATTGTCAGATATGTGGTGAGGAGGTGCTTTTATCTACACCAACAAAAGAGCTGTAGGTGGAGGAAGAAGTAGGTCACGTCATTTACTTCAGGCCAGAAAGAAGCAGGGAGATTTTGACTGGTTTAACTAGACGTATAGGAGCAGTTCATTCACACATGACACTAATTATTGTGTTTTTTCTTTCCTTCTAGTGATGCCCACGAGGACGTGCGGTGCTCTTTGATGTGAGAAAGGAAGGTTAGTAGACTCATGACTTGTCACATAAAATAAGGGGTCATATCTGAGGTTAAGAAGTGGTCACAGAAGGAGAAAAACAATTTACCAGTTAAAGTTGGTTGAGTTGAATCGAAGGAAAAAAAATTAAAACCCTTTGACTAGGAATCAAAGGCACAATGAACCAAAAAATATATTTTGCTGATCAAGCTGCTGATTCCAAAACTAAGGTGCCAAACAAATCAAGTGACTTTTATTTATATTTAAAGAAACAAACTGTATGAAAGCAGCTTCATAGTGTTAAACATATTGTATCAGTAATGCAAACAAAATTCAGTTCTGATGTAGCAACTCTAAAAAGAAGTCAATAGTATATATTGTCAATATTTCTGTTAAAGACAGTTCATGTCATCGTTCAGCACGCATTTACTGAGATCTCATCCATTCCAGGATTTTCAGGATTTTCTCCATATAGTGGACATCAACAGGGACCAACGGGTTGAAGGTCCAAATTGCTCTACATGATCCCAGCTCAGGACTAAGGGTCTTATCCAGCGAAATGATTGACCATTTAAAAAAAAAAAAAAAAAATTAAGTAAAGATTTTTTTACCTAAAATGCTTATCATGCACTGCGATGCGCTTCCTAGATTTTGCAATTTAAACATCCAGGATACACACACACACACACAACCATTTTAAATAATAAATTGTTTTTGTTTTTTTGTTTTGTTTTTTTTTTTAGAAAATGACCAATTGTTTCATTAAACAAGACCCTTATTCCTCAGCTGGAATCGTGTAGAGCCCTTTGAAGCTTTTCAAAAAAACTTTTTTTTTGCTTTTCACTGGAGTATCATCTTTGATTAAAAAGATAGTTTAGTGGCCCAAACTGCAAATGTACTTCTTATTGCCCCTGTAATCAGTATTTAGTGCACATGAACACTTAATCTAACTGAATCTAGGTGAGTTCTTAGATGGTGTTGCTCTTTTCATTCAGGACAGCAGTGTGGTCACATCAAGGAAGATGCTTGATGCAGGGTTCAGTTCGGGCAAGCGTGGCTCAAGCACCTCTTTCATTTTTCAGAGAAATAATGTGCATTCTGAGAGAAATCTGACACAGATAGGGTGATGAATTCTGCAGAGTCAGTAAAAGCAAACAGATGCTGAAAAACATATCTGTGCCGGTCTTGGACCACACTTCAAAAGTACATGCTTCTCCTGAGGCAGCGTGCTGTATGTAGCAAGCACTTTTAATTTATTCCTCTGGGCTGAAGTACTTTTTGTTGTCGTCTTGATTTTTGTATTTAATTATTTACTCTCTGGGACAAGAGATTTATAATGGAGATGGCTGGATGAGACAAATCGAACAAGCCACTGAAGAAAGTTCTGGCAAGACGTCCACAACATCCTACCTGCAGTTAAACTTCAAAGGAAGCCTGGAAACACGTTAGCGTACTGCTAAGATACGGCTTACAGTATATTAACCAGTGTAAATGCCCTCTCCAGAGTAAAATCTCATGCTTGTTATCGCCTTCTAAGGTTTTAAGAAATATAATACTATAATAACCAAAAAGAGAGGAAGCTACAGGGGGGTAAGTGGAATCAGATAAGTTATTCTCTTGCCCAACAGCGAACAAGAAATAATGAGGAGAGACAGAAACGCAGACCCTCCCAGAACTGTGTTCTTCAAAACAATAAAAAAAAAACAACAACACTCTTATCAGGTTATAAGGAGACGTGTAAGCAAAACCCTTGTGATAAGATGAGGAGGAACAAAGGTGAAGACGAGAAAGTGTCGGACACTCCATTATTGTTTTCCTCTTTGTTAGCAAACAGTACATGAAGGTTTTTGAGAACTTGGTGATCTTTCTCGTCAGTCACGTACTGTACTGTGATAATGGTTTAGACTCGAAGTGATTCACGTTTCATAATGAGGCAGGGTTTAGTTTCCTTTGAGAAGTCAAACTCCTGGTCGGTGGAAGGAGTCGTGGAAGTGAGAAGTGTCCATTTCAGGACGCGAGTCAGATCTCGAAGGCGATGAAATTTAAAGCGTCATTTCGTCTTGTGCCTGCATTGTGCTGTTTTGTTTTTATTGCGAATTTGAAGCACAGAAAAGAGCAAAACAATGGCACCTTCGTGAAGAAGTGCCTGCGATGAGGTTTCATTTCAGAAGAAAGATCTCGAGAGCAGCAGTCGGAGGGTCATCCCGAGTCTATTAGAGCCAAACCATTTCAGAATTCAGCTTATGAATGTGCACTTAAAGTCTGACAGGGCAATAGAGACAGTTCATTTTGCTACAATCCTCCATGTTTTATTTCTCATTGATCTGTTCTCCTCAAACTGTACACTTGGATTAAGCGTGTATCTATATTAAAGAGGTATCGTAATACATAGTAAGCCTGCCGACAGACAGCCTGGAATATTGGGAATGTCAGATTCCCTTCTAGTGCTAGACAACTTTTAATAAAACTGGCAAGCTGTGTGGAAAACTTTGTGATGCTTATGAGGCCTCTTCCAGTGTGCTGTAGAGAGAGAGAGAGAGAGAGAGAGAGGGTGAAGTTCTTTTCAGTTTCTTGATAAATGAAATGATCGTAGTAGCTTGAGCTGGACTAACTGAGCAGCAAGGGATTTGTGAGGGCTTAATGTCAGAATTAGTGCTTTGTGTCAAATCACTTACAGACCTGAGTGAGGAAGAACAACTCTTTATGAAAGAAATACTTTTTTTTTTTTTTTGAGAATCACCTTTTGATTTCTACTTGAAGAGCTTGTATTTGCTGGAAAGCAAATACAATAATTGTGAATGAAATAATTGTGTAGTGGAGTATTTTTTGTACACAGTGCCGCGAACTGTCAATCACTCCTGTACGCGTGCATCACTGTCCTCCTCGCAGCTGCAGCAACTTGCGCTCTCTTCATCAAGCTTTAAAACAAAAAGGGGACAAAAAGATCATATTGTCTTTGTGCATAGGCTATAGATTAATTAGATAAATGAATATCTAAATTTGTGCCTAGCCGCCTACGGTATTTTTTTAGAACTTAGAAAAAAAGATGCTGCAGCCAATGAACAGCCAGCGGGGGCTGCAGGACGACTCAACCTCCGCAGACAGTTTTTAATGTTTATCAGACAATAAATACTCAAGATTTTGCTTTAGTATAATTTTCGGGACAATTAGGGCCAGATTCGGGAGTCGGGACAACAGTTTAGATTTCGGGACGTCTGGTCACCCTTCCTGAAAGAGCTGCATTACTTCATTAGCTTGAGTCTGACCTGCAGTGATATCATTCAGACTTGGTGAGGTGTCAGTCAGCGAATCATCTGATTCTGATCTTGTTCTTTCAGTATTCAAAGTCTGAAGCCAAGAGAACATATTAAGTGCTGTTAACTGTATTTGATTATTAACTGAACCGAGTGTACACTCATAACGACTTTCACACACCTTCTCCGGCCACGTTGAGTTGTTGACACTTACAGTGGGAAAAGCGACACATGCGCTATTCACTTGTATAACTTAAGGGTGAATGGGTAATGTAGTTTCTGCTCTCGGTGGGATGAATTAGGAAGCTTGCATTGTGAAGGGCGCTCTGAAAATCGGCAGTGCAGGTAAAAGATTAAAACCTCTATTAAAACAGATGTCCAAATGAGCGTACTGGTACGCTAAAAGCACGTTCTGGTCACACGGAGAGGTGGTGGTACGCTCAAGAGCTATATTTGGAAGTGGCGGTACTGAGTACCTGTGTGTACCGGCCCACTTAAAGCACTGATGGTCATGCAGAATATATGCTTTATAAGAACTAATAAACAGCCAATATGTTAATAATAGGCATGCTAATGAACAACTTGTTAATAGTGAAAATTAATTCCAATGCTAAAGTTTTACCATGATTTTAAACACAATCACTGACTATATACTGTAGTATTGCCTAGTTTTTTTGAACTTGAATTGTAGGACAAATGTCAAACTGAATTAAGAAATGGCCCAAAAAAATTGCTGTAAATATAGTACACTTGAACAAAATTATTGTAGTAATTGAGAAATTAAATTTGATGACATGAATGCACTGCGATTTATTTTTGACACATTTTTACAGAATTAAATGCAATTTTAACTTGAATCTCCTCATGTTGAATAATGTTTAATGACACATTTCTGTGTGTAGTGTGGGTCTAAATGACTGCACTTTCTAAAGTGTTCTTCTCTCTGCTGCAGGTTGAGAGCACTCTCCCCAGCACATACCACCCTCATTAGTGTCCAGCAGCTGAAGACGCGAGGTCACAAACCCAATGAGTTGCCCATCTCATTCAGCTTTGCCGACAGGGAAGGATGACCACTATGACCAAATGTTGCGCTGTGGTCTGACAGCACATTGTGTTCAACAAACAAAGTGGCTTGAATAACCCTTGAACTTTGTGTGGAGTGCATTATTTTTTCAACATTTTCAACTTTTCAACATTCTTGTAGATGTTATCCATTCAATAAACTGTGCATTTTTCTAAAAAAGGGAACAGGTCTTGTGATTTATTTGCTGAACTGTGGGTGATGAAATATTTAATATACTGGGTATTAAAATGATCAGTCTCGGATCCATTGAGAGGGTTGACATGGTTGAATCAGTACCACACTAAGGGACTGCCACACAGGGGAATTATTACTTCAGTCTGAACATGTCACCTCTACAATATTTCTACCATTATAATGTACAATTATCCTTTCTTTCCGTTCTTGGCTCTAAGTTTTCTCAGACTTGTCATTGTTCAAAACTTTCAAGCACACAATATGAAAGAGCAATAATGTCTAGTCTCAATGTCATTGCTTGGATTTGATTTATACACATTTTACACAAGTATTTCACAAGCATAATGCAAAGTAGCTCTCCACGTTTTGTTCTTGAAACCGTTTAGTCCCACATAATGTGACTAAGGTAAAATGAGTGAGACGAATTTCATGTTTTAATGTCCCAGAAAAGCTGGTTTGCTGTTTTCTCTGGATTGCATCAGGAAGTGGTCAAGATGCACGAATAAAGCTTCTTTGGTCTGGAAATGAAAGTTCATATATTCTGCTCTTTCTGCATGTGTCACAAAGAGTTGATCACATGGGAGTCTAGCAGAACACCTGAACACAAAGCCATGCATTGTGTGTGATCCTGACCTCAATGTCATGTGACTCTGTTATGGCCAGGTGTTGCCTGTATCTGGAGCAGAAAAGACCAAACCGATCAACCCAAAGCAACAGCGAGGAAAGGAAATTTCATGGGAAAACTGAAATAAAATGCATTGAGAGTGTGAATTACATGTGTATGCAGTGAAATGCTAATAGTATTTACAGTATTGTTCAAAATAATAGCAGTACAATGTGACTAACCAGAATAATCAAGGTTTTTAGTATATTTTTTATTGCTACGTGGCAAACAAGTTACCAGTAGGTTCAGTAGATTGTCAGAAAACAAACAAGACCCAGCATTCATGATATGCACGCTCTTAAGGCTGTGCAATTGGGCAATTAGTTGAAAGGGGTGTGTTCAAAAAAATAGCAGTGTCTACCTTTGACTGTACTAACTTAAAACTATTTTGTACAAAAAAAAAATTTTCTGGGATTTAGCAATCCTGTGAATCACTAAACTAATATTTAGTTGTATGACCACAGTTTTTTAAAACTGCTTGACATCTGTGTGGCATGGAGTCAACCAACTTGTGGCACCTCTCAGCTGTTATTCCACTCCATGATTCTTTAACAACATTCCACAATTCATTCACATTTCTTGGTTTTGCTTCAGAAACAGCATTTTTGATATCACCCCACAAGTTCTCAATTGGATTAAGGTCTGGAGATTGGGCTGGCCACTCCATAACATTAATTTTGTTGGTTTGGAACCAAGACTTTGCCCGTTTACTAGTGTGTTTTGGGTCATTGTCTTGTTGAAACAACCATTTCAAGGGCATGTCCTCTTCAGCATAGGGCAACATGACCTCTTCAAGTATTTTAACATATGCAAACTGATCCATGATCCCTGGTATGCGATAAATAGGCCCAACACCATAGTAGGAGAAACATGCCCATATCATGATGCTTGCACCTCCATGCTTCACTGTCTTCACTGTGTACTGTGGCTTGAATTCAGAGTTTGGGGGTCGTCTCACAAACTGCCTGTGGCCCTTGGACCCAAAAAGAACAATTTTACTCTCATCAGTCCACAAAATGTTCCTCCATTTCTCTTTAGGCCAGTTGATGTGTTCTTTGGCAAATTGTAACCTCTTCTGCACATGCCTTTTTTTTAACAGAGGGACTTTGCGGGGGATTCTTGAAAATAGATTAGCTTCACACAGACGTCTTCTAACTGTCACAGTACTTACAGGTAACTCCAGACTGTCTTTGATCATCCTGGAGGTGATCATTGGCTGAGCCTTTCCATTCTGGTTATTCTTCTATCCATTTTGATGGTTGTCTTCCGTTTTCTTCCACGTCTCTCTGGTTTTGCTCTCCATTTTAAGGCATTGGAGATCATTTTAGCTGAACAGCCTATCATTTTTTGCACCTCTCTAATCAACTTTTTAATCAAAGTACGCTGTTCTTCTGAACAATGTCTTGAACGACCCATTTTCCTCAGCTTTCAAATGCATGTTCAACAAGTGTTGGCTTCATCCTTAAATAGGGGCCACCTGATTCACACCTGTTTCTTCACAAAATTGATGACCTCAGTGATTGAATGCCACACTGCTATTTTTTTGAACACACCCCTTTCAACTAATTCAACTAATTGCCCAATTGCACAGCCTTAAGAGCGTGCATATCATGAATGCTGGGTCTCATTTGTTTTCTGAGAATCTACTGAACCTACTGGTAACTTGTTTGCCACGTAGCAATAAAAAAATATACGAAAAACCTTGATTATTCTGGTTAGTCACATTGTACTGCTATTATTTTGAACAATACTGTATTTATTTCATGGAAAGAAACATCAAGATTTAAAAATGAGAAATATCATGCACTATTTACTCTATAGGTCACTTATGACATTTCTGACATTGACCATGTTCTTGCTTCTATTGAAGCTCAACATGCATTTTGAATCATGTATGCTTCTATTGAATCATCTGGTTATATATATATATTAGGGGTGTAACGGTTCACAAAATTCACGGTTCGGTTCGATACGATACACTGATGTCACGGTTCGGTTCGGTTCGGTTCGATACGTTTTAGATACAGCAAAATGTAAAAACATCTCAACTTTTCAGAATGCCGCAAGCGCACCGCGGGTCATGTGACAAGAACCAACCAATCAGCTTCATCCTTTCCCGTAACAACGTTGAGAGCTCAGCCAAGATGAAGGAACAGCTGATCATAGTTGTATATGGATTGCAATTTTGAAATAAATTTAGTAGCAGAGCTACTGCAAGCGATTTTTAGAGCTGCAAATCCATTTATCCTTCGCTGAAATTTCCGCGTCTCATGGAGAGAGCACGTCATTGTTGCTTAGCAAAGACAGACGCCTCATGAGCGCTTCTGCCCGAGCGCTTTGGAAAGGAGGAGAAAGACGTGCTTAGCGTTTTCCACGCGTTTTTAGGCACGATATGTGAACGGCCCCTAAGGCGCTCGCTCACTCAGCACGCGCTGAAGGCTCGTTGCAAAATGTCTAATGCATTTAACAGACCAGAAATATAAGATCCTAAAATAACCAACAGGTCTGGTGTTTGGGTTGGATTCCCTGTAAGCTATAGTGTCTAAATGCTGCAGGGATAGTTTGCTGCGTGCATGTTTCTCCTTTTTTTCGTCTTTTCCCAGATAGTACTGACGCATATATCCCAGATATTCCCGCTGGTGTTTTTTTTTTTTTTTTTTTTTTTTTTTTTTTTTTTTTTTTGTATTCCCGCTGGTGTACCCTGCATACCTGTCAAGTTTTGGATTTGAAAATAAGGGAAATTTTCCAGTATCCCTTACATTTTAAGACAGGTGTTATAGCCCAAATGAAAACACAAACGGGTATATATGAAGAGCATTTATTTAAAGGCTTATTTGCATATTTTCTGTTAATTTAACATTGCTTGTTTTTACATTTAGGCTACATTTTATTTTAATTCCACACATTCTTTTCATTTCATATTGCTTTTCTTTTACAGTTTTTCTTTTCATTTCACAACTTTTCTTTTACTCTTTTAGTGAGTTGTTGTACCAATTTGTTGCAGACTTTGCATTCTTTAAAAAAGTAAATTCGCTGTCCCATTTATCACGGTATTTACACATGGGTTTTGGTTTTTTGGCAGGTGTGCCTTCACTCTCTATCGTAGCATCCATTATCCGTCTCTGTTTTTTCTTTTGTTGTTGTTTTTCCCACATGTTATAACTCATGTCATCTGACCTCACACACCCCTCGCGACAGGCTACTACAGGTGGGAGTTATCGCGAGACTAGTGACAGAGCTCAGATTGGGAATGTTATTATTATTATTATTTTATTAATAACGCAGGTAAAAAAATAAATAAATAAATAAAAATACGGGAGATTTACGGGAAAATACTAATACGGGAGGACGGCGGGAAAGAAGGGTAAAATACGTGACTTTCCCGGCCAAAACGGGATACTTGACAGGTATGGTACCCTGTCATGTTGCAGATGCGACTTACCGTTGTTTTTTTATCCACCACTCTCTTGCCATCACCATTATAGCTTAAAGGGAATCCAAAGTGCACCCAAACACCAGACCTGTTGGTTATTGGGGGATCTTCTCATTTCTAGTCTGTTAAACGCATTGGCTATTTTGCAACGAGCCTTCAGCGCGTACTGAGTGAGCGAGCGCCTGCTGAGTAGCCTAACATAAACATATAAGATGGTGTTTTTTTCTTCTTCGGGAGTGTCAGGGGCGTTGCCTGTTACGTTGTTTGGGTTATTGGGCTACCTTGTTGAACGCATATCATTATATTTCTATCTCTCTCTTTTTTTTTTTTTTTTTCCAAATATAATTAATTACTCCAACGAACCGTTCGGTATACATAATGCGTACCGCGTACCGAACCGAAAGCGTCGTACCGAACGGTTCAATACGAATTCGCGTATCGTTACACCCCTAATATATATATAAACTTTTCAATAGTTAAATAGTGTAAAAAAAACAATTTAACAACATAAGATGTTACGTAAGCCTTATCTATATTACCAATGATAAAAACCTAAGAAACAGTTATTTATATATTAAATTTGAGCTGTCACACAGAGAATTCTGGGAATGGCAGTTTATGGTTTGTTACTGCAATGAGTACAATGAAGTCTTTCTTATATGCAAAATGCTACATTAACAGCATCCTGCTGTGAAATTATATGTAATGTAAAGTTAGATCTATTGCAGTGTTTGTACTGTTAACAGTTGTGTTTTTGCAGTTTTTAAACACTTAAAATTACAATCATTGTCATCATGTCATTCATTTTTATTTATTTATTTGTATTTTTTGAAAGGTAAAAATTCAGAATATTTTATGCAAGGGTTTAGTTTAGAGATGGGACAAAGAAAAGTAAAAAAATCAGTATAAGAATAATTTTGTTTATGGTTAGTTGACATAAAACACAAAAACCCAATGAGCGTGTCTGGTGTCTTTCACTTAAGATCCGCATGAAATCCTCATTTTTCACTGACCGTCTCACTGAAATCACACACAAACCCTCCAGCAGTTGTTCTACTTCCACAGACCAGCATTTAGTTAATTCAGTAGCTCCAGACGCCCTCTCGGACATCTGACAAACACATGAATTCACCATCTGAGTTGTTTCAGTCCAAATCTTCAGATTAATGGTCCCAGACTTGTAATCTATAACGCAGAGATGGAAAATAATGAAGAATTACAAATGACGGGCAGAGGCAGAATCTGATTAGGCATATTGACTGACTGATGTCCATTGTAAATCTATGATGACTGATGTTCCATCTTCAGTTATGAAACACAGTTTTAGAGTAGATCTTCCCAGAACAATGGCACCGGCCGCCCAACTCCACGGCACAATTGAATTGTCTGTAAGCGCACAGAACCACAAAAAGCCCCTCTAGCTTTGCTTTAGAATCACTTACGAATGATCCGAAATCAAACGCAAACAATAAAACTCAATATACCCTTTGTTGACATTTGAAATTTTGAGAAAAGAAAATAAACTGAGAGTGCTTTTAAGGCCACAGAAAGTGACCTTGGTGAGGCCAGCGAGAGGTATCTAACTTTAAAAACTCCATTACCTACTCCAGGACTTGCTCTCTCTCTCTTTTCTAGCTTTATGAAAGAGGAAAGTACTGTGCAGTATTTCACCTTTATCTCCCGATAGCAGGTCTTTGTGTTATCTTATCCTTATTGGAAAGAAGGGAGAAACGGGAAGGAGGGGAAAAGCCTCCAAGGCGTGATACACCACGCACTCCCCACGGATGGTGAGATACCAAACACTTCCTTTCCAAACTTTCCACACTTTCATGCTAAAGGAGATGAGAGCCCGTTGAATTGTAAAGGGAGCTTCTTTTGGATTTCTCTGCAGACAAATAGAGGGATACATCTGAAAAGCTGAGCATATGCTGCAGCACAAGGTGTATGCGCGCCTGCGCGTGTGCGTTTGCGTATATGTACTCGCGCAGAGTCGGGCTGAATAGCACAAAGAGAACTTTTAAAGAGAGAACTGTGACATATTCCCAGAGTGTCTGTCTGCCAGTCAGAATTCCCAAGCATGCTGGGTGATGTCCTCCAAAGCACAGATCTACCTGTGCAAGAGGCCCCTGTGACAGAACACATGCCGCACTGATTTTCACAGATGGGTTTCAGTGGCCTGTGAGGTTTCTCTCTTTCTCGCTTCAAACTGAGAACGACAAGTTTTGGGGCCACACTAAAACTGTAGCAGGTTTTATTTTTTTATTTTTTGCCTGGCACCACGTGTGAAGTCTGAATGCGACGGGTTTAGGTCATAAACACAAGCAGACAAAGTGTAAACTGCCTGTGAAATGTTAGGCTTCAACAATTTGATTTACATAAAAATGTTTTTACAAAAGATTTGCGCAGAAATTCATGAGCATGTACAAATGACAATAATTGGATTATGAAGCTAGGCTATTTTGTGTGGTTTCGTTTTTGGTCAGTGCAGGCCTACATTCCATTTTAATACATTTTAAACATTTAGAATCAAGAATCCAGAATTCCAGAATCTTGATTCTTGACTTAAGATTTAGTGAAATTCCCATGGCTACTAAGCTGACAGCATTTACTAAAAATTACTGCCTTCCAGCGAATTTTCACAGGTGAAATCCAGTCATTACAATCCTAGTCTCAGCCTCAGACGTACAGCCAATGGTATTGTGAGCATGATGTCTGAGGCTGAGATTGTGCATATGGCACACAAAAGTGGAAACACTTCAGGAGTTTCAAAGTCGTCATTGGATTGGATGAATTATACAGGATTTCCAGGAGATGTGTCTGTCGAGTTCTTTAACGTTCCGCCTGGAAACAAAGATGCCTGGCGCCAAACCCCCTCACGATAGAAGAAAGCAACTGTGATGATGAGCGCTTATCAGGATCAACTAAACGCTGGATTCTCAAAAGTATGTGAAATATTTAAAGTTGGCGGCATAGAATCTTTATAATATGTCCAAGAGTTTTACACACTGGTCTGGTATTGTAGCGATATTTCCACCTCCCGAAACGTGCCGCTGAACGAAACGAACTGTGATTGGTTGTTTGTCATGTCAGTCAAACGTTTTAATGGTTGGGCATTGACCAAAGTAAGCTGCCATGGATTCCAGACTTTCAGCAGTCAGTCTGAAGTTCTGGCTACACGAGACCACAATAACAGACCAATGTGTAAAACTCTCTAACATATTTTAAGGATTCTATGCCGCGAACTATAAATATTTTACATACTTTTGAGAATCAAGCGTTTGGTTGATTCTGTTAAGCGCTCATCATCACAGTTGTAAACACAACTGCTTTATTCTTTCGTAAAGGGGTTTGGCGTCTTTGTTTTCAGCCAAAATGTTAAAGAATGCGGCACGCACATCTCCAGGGAATCCTGTATAATTTAACCAATCCGATGACGACTTCGAAACTCCTGAAGTGTTTCCACTATTGTGTGCCGTATGCATCAGATGTTCAGTTCGTGGTCATGACGTCTGAGGCTGAGACTACGCAAGACTACAAACCACCTTATTTTTCAGCGCAGAAATTCTACTTTCAGTGAATGTGCAATTCATTAATCACAGTAATAACTGTGAGAACAAAGTGCAGTAAATGCTCCAGTTGTGTTGAAATATAATAATACAATTAAATAAAAATATAACAAATACTAGACCGAGTTTAAAACATCAAGCAGCATAACAGACTCTTTTTTTATAGCTAAAATAACTTGTAGCAGCTGATGTGGGAAGCCATGGCCACTATTACGTAAAATAAGTAATCACCGTGACAGGAACTTTGCTTGTGGACGAAAGTTTTCCCCACTTAGATTTACAACGGGCTAAAGTCGGTCGCGAGTTCTGTGTGAACAGTTCTTCATACATCGCTGCACTATTGACAATAGACAAGTTTTTTTTTTTTTTTTTTTTTTACCAAATTAGGCTAATAATGTGACGCTAAAGTGTAATCCAGACTCTGGCAGGCTATTGTTTTGGAGATGCTGGAGATGTAGAAGACCCCTGAGCTCAGACACAAGGACAGTTTAATCCTACTCCACTCTGCATGTTTGCCTTGATAGTCACATGGTTGCTTATTTCTACAAAACCACACTTGGTGAGTGTAAAATGTTTATATTGGTCAATAACAGGGTAGCTGAAGCCTTGCATTCTGTGATTTATTTCTGTTTTGCCGAGTTCAATGCCGTCATATTTTGAGGAAATATCACTGTCTTTATGAGGACTGTGACAAGCCACAAAGACAAAACAGACAATAGTAAACAACAGTTGAATTTATTCTGTAAAATAAGCAGCAATGAGGGGAAGCATGCAATTATAGATTTTAAAGGCTCATATGATACAGTTTAATTTTTTTCTTCCTCTTTGGAGTGTTACAAGCTCTTTGTGCATAAAGAAGATCTGTAAAGTTGCAAAGACTAAAGTCTATAATCCAAAGAGATATTCTGTATATAAGTTAAGAGTCAACCACCTAAAACGGCTCATTCTAACACGCCCCCACATGTCGATGTCACGATATGGGAAGATTTGCATAATGCTACCCAAATGTACACACAAAGAAAGAAGGAGTGTTTTCTTATTTAAAGAATTTGTCACCTGATGATTTAAATGCGAGTTCTGAGCAGTGTAGAGTAGATCTTGTTTGTTGTTTCTCTGATCACAAATGCAGACATGGTTTTATGTTTACGTGGAAAGATATGCAAAGCAATGCAATGCGTAAAAATACAGTATAAGTCATTATAATCAGTAATTATGTCACCACTGGATGCAATAAATGCCTCGTTTATAATGGGTTTCATTGGTTTTGTCTCATCGAGCCGAGACACACAGCATCACAGTATGTTAAGGGGTGTAACATTTCCATCACACACTTGAGGTATTCTGCCAATTTACAGTGCCCTGGATAGCTGGCCAATCTCGCTTTTCAGAACGATGAGCTTTGTAAAGATCGTCACGTTTCTGAAAGGCAGAACAGAGGAGACACAATAATATACAGCATGTAGAAAATAATGTTTTTTTTTTTTTTTTTTTTTTTTTACCTTAAGCCACATAAACACATTGCATTACACCAAATACACAACAAAATGTTTTTATTAGTTACGTTATATGGCCCCCTTTAACAAGTATGGGAAAGGATTTGTTTGAAATACATGATATAAACAATGTTTCTGACTAAAGTTCAACTTAACAATCACATTCATCTCCCAGTAACCGTGAATGACTCAGGGAAGTGTTTTTAATGTGACAGCTATACATAGCTGAGTCTTGACATTAGTATCTGTATCTCATCTGGCTGTCCCACTGCTCTGAGAGACCCTTTCTTCTCCCAGCATACCTTTAGGCAGTGTGGTTTAAACAAGTGGAGTGCTTTTTGCTTTTCAACTGATACAGAACCAACAGTCCTAGCCTTATTGTTTTATGAGTCCATACAAAACTGAGGGATGAAAGGCAGAAACAGAGGGCAAGGTATGTTGTCCTTTTCTTTTGTTTTTTTACCCTGTAAAGATAATATCAGTTGGCCTTTTTAAATGTGTTACATAGGGAATAGGGAAACCTCTTTAGACAAAACTAAACACTGAACCTCATCATCATTTCTGTTTGAAGAGGAACTAAATGCAAGAAAAGCATCAAGATTTTCCAATATTAGAGGGGTTTTGATTAGTTAATTACTAATTTCTAAGGCCAATTATTTATTAAAGAGATAAACTGAACATAGCTCCTTGTCTCATAAATGCATGACTTAATTTTCATTTAATAACAACTTTTTTTTTTCTCACGAAAAAAGCTGTAATACGCAGTAATATGGATTACTTTTTTATGCCTTTGAAGCTTTTTTGAAACTTTAATTTTTACTTTCTATTTAATGTAATTGCATGGAAAAGAACGACCAGTATCATTTTCAAAAGGTTCCTTTTATGTTCCACATAAGAAGGAAAGTACATGGGCTGTGTAAATGATGATAGGATTTTATTGTTTTTACCTCTACTATTCATTTTAGAACACTGAAAAAAAAAATATCTGTCATATTTCTGGCAAAAACCTCAAACATGCCAGAGACATTTGTTAATTAGCCTTTTTTATGAGTAAAAATGCCAAGTCTTGTATTACAATTAAAATCACTGTCCTTAAAACCTATCAGAGAATTGAAAATCATCTAAATTGAATTCATCATTCATACATGTATAATTGGAGTGCCAAATAATACTTGGGTCCTAAAACCCTTTTTACCGAAGCCACTCCAAACTTATCCATGAGTGTTCCTGTCTGTGGATCAGCCAGACTGCAGACTAACGCTGTCTCGCTGAATTTAACAGCCATTTGATTCTATTCATGAGATGCAAACATTAATATGCAAAGAACAAATGACATGTCACATAGGCTACTCCAAAAACTTATATAGATTCTTCTATCTGAGACTAATCTCATCTCTAAAATCTTACATAGATTATATTGTGATTTTCAGGTTTTAATTTGATATTAACAAATACATTCATCCACTGATGCAGTATCTCAGTCACTAGGCCATGTCTCAGGGTCAAGTTCCTCCATTCAGACAGGCCATAGGGATCACAGGGGACTCACAAAGGAGGTCTGGTCTAGACAAAGTCCCCTCACCCAGTGCTCAGACCACAGTGGAGGTCCTTAGAGACCCATCCTTCATATGTTTCCATAGCCTTTCACTACTTGCCTTATCAGACACCAAATGTCGCTGTCTAAACTCAGTGAAGCCTTCAACTTGAACTTCAGAC